>NC_134402.1:310677087-310977087 GCF_038048845.1 Mixophyes fleayi | reverse complement strand
GCTACTGTTGTGTATTTGTCCCACAGACAAACGTGAACCTTTGACGTTGCTAGCTGAAAATGTCTTAAATATATACTTCATATTTGTGATTGATATATTCATATTTGTACTAATAAGAATAAGCACTGACAACAATTTTTCTTTTTTTGTATTTATATAGTGCATTTATATTGCCATGTAGTCAGTACCTTCTAAAACCAAGTAAAGCCATCTGCAAACATAATCCTTTTCTACTTAGCCTAACCTGCTATTCTTCATGTGACATTAATGTTAACATTGCATGAAAATTTATTCCAAAGCATTGCTATATTCAAGATGACCCTGCAGTAATCTTACACAAATCATATGACTTAATAATATGTCCATTAGTGGGTGTTACTAATTTACCTAGTTGCCTGTTCATCAGCAAAGACCAAATTGGTAAAATGTCACTTTCTGTATATGGTGCTTTATTACTTTATAAACACTTATAACAAGAAGATCAGACATGACCACATCTCTTACACCGACGTATTCTGACTACAGCAGGACTGGGAGCCTCTTATAGCATTGTGCACCTCATGCAAATTCTTCCTCAGATTTGGCAGCTTGAAAAGCTGAACTCGATAGACTGTGATGTTACAGTGACTTGGAGTTGTGTTCTGAACCTAGGTCTGTAGCAAATCATATAAGATGTTTTTATTTTGTTGTGTCCTGTATATATCATCACTGCTTGGTAAGTCAGGGACCATGGGAGGTAAATCATGCAGGTCTTTCTGATATCATGTGTTTCTCATACATGGTACTGTGATTTCTCCATTACAGGTGTTAAGTCAGAAATACAACATATTCAACCTTCCTCTGAAATAAAAAAGCCAGGGGAGAGTGTGAAGATACCATGTAAAACATCTGGATACACATTCACCGACCACTATATACACTGGGTTCAACAGGTCCCAGGGAAAGGACTGAAGTGGATTGGAGCCATTGACCCTGAGGATGGAGGAACAGAATATTCATCATCATTCGAAGAAAGATTTACAATCTCCACAGATAATTCCATTACTACAGCCTATCTACAGATAAATAGTCTGAATTTGGATGATACAGCCACATATTACTGTGCTAGACACACAGTGACAAAAGGATAAAACTTCCCATACAAAAACAATCAGAAGCAATTACATCATCTGACCACTTGGAATCAGCAAATACCAAACTATATTGTTTTTATAACATTTTGAACACACAGGGGGGTATTCAATTGTCGGCGGGATTGCCAAAAATCCCCGTAATAACGGTAATCCTGCGCGGAAAAAACGTTAATACGGTAATTTACTCGCTGGATTTCAGGGAGCTGCGAGCTGAAATCCAGCGAGAGATTACCGTATTAACGGTAATTAGTTTTTCCGCGGCTGCACCCGCCGACAATTGAATACCCCCCACAGAATGTAAAGCCACAAACAGTTTCCTGGATGCTATAAGCTGAACATCCACATGTAAGAATAAATATGATTTTTTTCCCTTAGCCACTAACAGCACTGTATAAAACAATATTTATACATGCATTGCAATGTGAAGTATTGCCAATGACCACAATTAGTGGGTAAGGAGCAAGGTGCTGATCATAAAAAATACATATGTGCAGTATAAGGGTCAACAGTATTCTAATTAGTAAAAACAAAATGCATTTGACTATGTTTTAATCACATATTGGATCTTTCTGAAGTTTGAAAGTTGCTGTTAATTGGAATTTAATTGAAGGTAGTTTACTATGCCACTG
This sequence comes from Mixophyes fleayi, assembly GCF_038048845.1. NCBI lineage: Eukaryota > Metazoa > Chordata > Amphibia > Anura > Limnodynastidae > Mixophyes > Mixophyes fleayi. Next base: position 310,975,325 of record NC_134402.1, on the reverse strand, counting down.
GAGCCCCTCCAAGTCCTACCAAAAATGGTAGGTTCTGTTTACCTTAATATGGGTTACCGAACTAGAACAAATCTATTGGGAGTAAGGGGTCTGTGTTAGGTCATTTGGTGGCAGCTTGTCTGTTAAAGGACTATAGTGGTGGTAGGAAAGCACTGTGATTGGCGACTGATACATACAGCACTATCGCTGAATGACCACAGGTCACTATCTCCTTCGAGGAATAGGTGGCTCTTGGTCCTTTTGTGCGAAGGACCCCTTGATCTGCTTTGTGTAAGCATGTCATTGTGAGTTTAGAGGGGATGTAATCAATCTGGCGCCAGATTTAGTAGTGGTTTCAGGGTCATTGGGCCCCGCTCCTTCATTTTCTCACCCCCCTCATTTTTATATTATACTCTACTCAACATCCCCCCCATTCTCTACAGTCACCCCCCATCCCCAGTGCCATCTAACCCCTGATGTATTTTACGTACCTCTCTGCTTCTTCTTGCTTTCTCCTTTCGACTCCTCTCTGTTGACGGTGCTGTGACATTATTAATTAATGTCTGGGATCTGGGCACCTGGAGGGCTGGGACTGAAGCAAATGGCTGCAGCTGTGGTCCACCAACATCTTGGGAGTGGAGGCAGACATGCTGCCTACAAGGGGGCCCACTGCCACATCCTTAATTACGTGCAGAGGTCTCTCCTCACACCACCTCTCACATCTCAGACGCAGCTGCGGCATAGAAATGACGCCCGCTACCTCCCTTAATTCACTGCGGAGATCCCTGCCCCTAATAAACTTGTTTGGGCCCAGGACTGCTGGGGCCCCACTCTGCTGTTGGGCCCCATACTGCTATACTCCCTGTATCCCCCTGATGGCGGCCCTGGATATCCATCCTGACAGTCAAATCATTCACTGTCTCCACCTCTAAGCCCTTACTATACTCTCCTTATGATTGAACGCACCTTCCCTTCTCCATTCTGCCTCTCCAGGCACAAGGAGTGGCATGTCATGATTGTGCAAAAATCTTTATACAGAAGTACACATACAGTTTTTGGTTCCTACACACCATATGAAAATGTGTATTTTATACAGAAAAATAACGAGTCAAATTCAAAATTAGCATAAAAATGTACATATGTGGCCCTCCTTATGACTATTCTTAGGGCCTGACATGATGGTGATATGGAGAAAATGCAAATAAATAGCAATTTAATTGTAATTCATATGTGAATTGTAAAACTATTGTTTCAATTCCGATTAAGATAGTTATGAAGGTTGGACAGGGTCCTAAGGACACCTGTCCAATATACTGGGACCACTGGATTGGCAAAGATGCCCATAGACATCTTCAAATCTCATTGATTAACTAGTCCCCCACAATATGTTGTATTGTACCTTCCTTTCATAGAGGCCACTATACACCACTATACTAAACAGTCTATGGCTGGTTTTTGCTATGGTAGCAGAGCTGGAATAAGGTTTTTGATTTAGGTAAGTGCATGTACAGTATTTGTACATATATTATTATTAAAAATATATTATTGTTTTTATTTTTAGGATAAAATTATTAGCTTTTCATGTGCAGAACATTTACAATAAAGATAATATATAATTTATATAAAATCTTGTGTTTTTAAATTAAATTATACTTGTTAAGTATATGGATACCACTTTAGCTCGCTAGTGTTGTATAGCTACTTCCACTTGAATGACTGGTTTCAAATCTTCTGATATCTTGGCTGACATGATAACTTATCCACTGACTTGATGCCAGCAGCAGGGATTTGAAAAACATGATTCAAGTGGATGAAGTGGCACAACGCTGGTGAGCTACAGTGGTGTTCACATAGCTAAAAAGTTCCTTACATTTTTATACTGAGGATGGTATCATCAGAACATGGTATACTGACTTGATGGTTTGCTAATATGTAGGACAATGTGAAAAGTAAACTAGTCCTTTTACCAGAAATAACACCCACCTTCTCTAGCAAAAGGGCTTTTTGCCCTTTCATATTTCAGACACCTCAGTTCTATTCCTTAAAGTACCTTTTAGGGATGGGTCACTGATCATGGGCCACTGCTATGTATTCACCCCGCAGACTAACATTTGCCAGCCAGCCCCTGGTTTAAAGCATAGATGTGATTTTAGGTACTCACAAAAGATGTGGACCTTTGATGTTGCTAATTGAAAATGTCTTAAATATATACTTCATATTTGTGATTGATATATTAAGATTTGTACTGGTAAAAATAAGCACGGACAATAATTGTTCTTTTTTTGTATTTACAGTGCATTCAAATTGCTATGTAGCCAGTAACTACAAAAAACAAGTAAAGCCAAGCACAAACATAATCCTTTTATACTTAGCCAAACCTGCTATTCTAATGTGACCTTAATGTTAAAATTGAATGAAAACATATTCCAAAGATATGGTCTATTTAAGATAAGCCTGCAGTAATCTTACACAAATCATATGGCTAAATAATATGTCTATTAGTGGGTGTCTTTTTTTACCTAGTTGCTGGATCATCAACAAATCAGCGACAAAATAAGTAAAATGTCACTTTCTGTATATGGTGTTTTTTTTTTATTATTTTGCAAATAATTATAACAAGAAGATCAGACATGACCACATCTCTTACACTGACTTATTTTGGATACAGCTGGTCCAATTGTGGTTCACCTTGGAATGGTTCACTGGGATACCTGCATTTTTTTCTTTTAAAATGTTCCTAATTGGCTGCTGATCGGAGTTTTTCCACCAGGGCTAAAATTTGCCAGCCACCCCATGGCTGGGTGCCTCTTATAGCATTGTGCACCTCATGCAAATTCTGTCTCAGATTTGGCAGCTTGAAAAGCTGAACACAATAGACTGTGATGTTACAGTGACTTGGAGTTGTGTTCTGATCCTAGGTCTGGAGCAAATCATATAAGATGTTTTTATTTTGTTGTGTCCTGTATATATCATTACTGCTTGGTAAGTCAGGGACCATGGGAGGTAAATCATGCAGGTCTTTCTGATGTCATGTGTTTCTCATACATAGTACTGTGATTTCTCAATTACAGGAGTCCTATCAGAAATTCAACTTACTCAGCGTTCCTCTGATATAAAGAGGCCGGGTGAGAGTGTGAAGATACCATGTAAAACATCTGGATACACCTTCACCAACTATAATTTAAACTGGGTTCAACAGGTTCCAGGAAAAGGACTGAAGTGGGTTGGACGTATTTACCCTGGGAATGCAGATATAGTATATTCATCATCATTCAAAGGAAGAGTCACAATCTCCACAGATAATGCCATTTCTACAGCCTATCTACAGATAAACAGCCTGAATTTGGATGATAAAGCCACATATTACTGTGTTAGATACACAGTGTCAAAAGGATGGCATTTCACATACAAAAACATTCAGAATCAGTTTCATCATCTGACCACTTGGAAGCAGTATATACCAATACATTTTGGGGCATATTCAATTAGCTTTCTGGTCCGCGGGATCACGCCGGAATGGGCCGCGTAGTCAATACACTGTACCGCAATAACGTGGATTTCGTTTGCAGCCCATAGGGTTGCGTACAAAAATCTGCATTAATGCGGTACCGTATTAACGGCAATAGTGCGCAGGATGAAAGTGCGCAGGATGAAAGCTAATTGAATATGCCCCTTTATGTCTATATTGATATTTTGAACAAACAGAAAATCAAAATAAAAACATGCTCGGTTGCTATCAGATAAATAACAAGTAAGAATATATTTCTTTTTCCGTAATCCATCAACAGCACTGTATGAAACAATATTTATTTATGCAGTTCAATGTGAAATATGTTAAGAAATATTTGTGGTTATATATATATATATATATATATATATATATATATATATATGTATGTATTTATATATTAGAGATCAGCGGTTCGGATTCTGAGAAATACAACAGATCCGAGAATTGGGGTTCTGAGCGAAAGTTAGTCATGACTCGATTTCGTGCGTGAATTTCAGATCTCAAAATGGGAAAATTTTGATGCAAAACTCGGGAGAGTCTATATCTTATATCTTTAGCTCTCCCACGTTTTCTCATGTGCCATCTTAGAACAGGCAGCGTGTAGGGAGCATGTTAGCTACAGTGCTCTGCTCTGAAAATAGCATTCAGGGTGGAAAAGGAGCATAGAAAACAATAGAATAGTTGTGATTATTGTAAAGCAGTTCTGTAGAGATGTAAAATAGTTTAGAAATCAATTTCAATCTGTTAGAGAGTTTAGACGGAGTAGTTTCATTAATGCATATATATATATATATATATATATATATATATATATACATATATATATATATATATATATATATATATATATTGTGGCAAGAGCCCGCTACTGCAGAAGCACACGCGAACAACAACTTCTTTTTTATGGTGCTTTATTGTCAGGACGGTAAATGTTTGACATCGTATACTTATACAGCAATCATGGAGACCCTAAACACTAGCTATACATAGTCCAGCTCTCTCAGGACCAGCCAGCTCACCCAGCATTGGTCTCCCTGAACAAATGAAACAAACAAGCTTTTATACATGATGCTCCTCCCCCAGCCTTAGCTTGATGGACAGGTGACACACCCACCTTCTCTTTAAAAGATAACACCAATTACTGCCTCTGTTTGCACAACCAGACACGCCCTGTCTGTTTGCTGAGAGGAAGGATTTCAGATCATGTAAGTTTAACCAAATTTAAACTATTGCTTTTCATACATAAGTCTTCACTCTAGGTGTATTACTGCACAAATGTTTTACTCTATTTCCCTGCTTTCTCTGTATATTGCCAGCTAAATGCCTCTTTTTGTTACAATATATATATATATATATATATATATATAGTACTAGTATATAGACTAGAGATGGTCACTGACCCCCGTGTTTTGGTTTTGGTTTTGGATCTGGATTACCTTCTTGTTTTGGTTTTGCAAAACCGCCATTGCGTGTTTTGGTTTTGGTTTTGTTTGGTTTGGTTTTGCCATTTTTGAAAAAAATAAAATTTTTTTGGTCTAAAATAACCTAATTTAGTGCTCAACAAGTTTCTTGGATAAATTAGGTAATTCTAAAGCTAATAAATTATCCAAATAACAGTTTAATCCCTGGTAGGCCGTCCTTAATGCGAACACTTGCCTGCAAATTATACAATCAAACTTGGTTGTCTACCTCCTCCATCTTTGATTATTGGCAATGTAGCCATCATCTTTGGGTGTATATTACACCCTCCACTTGTGGTTGAATAGAAAAAAAAAAACCTGCATAGACTGTGGAATTAGAAAGTAAAAATAAATGGACCACGGTAGTTTGGTGGCTATCTATGCCCCCCCCCCCCCACTGCCCTCCACTTGAAGTTGAATAGAAAAAAAGCAGCCTACATAGACTGTGGAATTAGAAAGTAAAAATAAATGGACCATGGTAGTTTGGTATCTGTCTGCATCAGACCCCCTCTCCACTAGGAGTAAAATAGAAAACTATTCAGCCGTTATAGAGTCTAGAATATAAATAGAAATTGAGAAAGGCAATTTGGTATCTGTCTGCATCATAATCATCAACATCATCATTAGTGTCACTCACCGGACTGTGAGTGCTTCTTCCCAGACATTTAGGAACCGTGGCCGTCCTCCATCCTGAGGGTCTGCGCATGCGCAGCCCTTTCAAACCCTTTAGTACCTGTCCCTTTAACTTAATTGGCAGATCAGGCAACACTCCCTATATTAAGCACCTGTGGTCAATACCACGTGGCCGGATCTTGGAGTCTCATTCCCCATGAGCCTCTGAAGGTGTTCCTGTGTTTCCTCGTGTATTCAGCGCTGCTGATTCCTGTGGTTTCCAAACCACTTCTACTCCTGTGGTTTCCAGACCACTTCTACTCCTGTGGTTTCCATACCACTTCAACCCTCCTGTGTATCATCGTGACTGTTAGCTGATTCCTATCCGCTGCCTCCGTGCACTACAGCCTTCAATCCACTTCAACTCTGCTATATATCATCGTGACTGTTAGCTGATTCCTATCCGCTGCCTCCGTGCACTACAGTCTTCAATCTACTTCAACTCGCCTGTGTTTCATCGTGACTGTTTGGCTGATTCCTATCCGCTGCCTCCGTGCGCTTCAGTCTTCAGCTCATCTCATCTCTCCCGTGTTTCCTCGAGACTGCTACAACTGATTCCTATCCGCTACTCTCCATGCTCAACAGTTCCAGCTCAGCTCTGCTCTCCCGTGTGTCATCGTTACTGCACCTGCTGGTTGCTATCGGCTACCTCCGTGTATCTGCAGAGTCCTGCTGCTGCTACTCCTCAGTTCTACTCGTCCTACAACAGCTGATCCGCTCTCCGTGCTTTCCCGTGTTCCCGCTGGTCTCTACTCGCCAGTCTGCATCGGATCTGCGCCTCACTACTTTCATCTCATCTAGACCATCGCTACTCTTCAGGGTCCTCCAGGAGTCCAGTTCTACATACTACTGCTTCCTGAGTATTTGTTCCCCTGCTGGTCTACCTACCTGTGCGCTGCACCTAATTGACTACCGCTTCACCCCTCCAGGGACTTCTGCCGGCCTCCAGCCGTTCAGGTATCTCTGCACTCCTGTCTGACAGCCTGCTTCTGAACCACGTTCCTCGTGTATTACTACATCCATATTACCAGTGCTGCTAGTCATAGACTTTCCTGAGCATCTCCATCATCTGCTATTTCCTGTTCCGTTATCACCCTGCTACCAGAGTACCATATTACCATCTATACTGCTCTGGTAAGCCTATCACCTGGTGATCCCTGGGTAAAGACTCCTAGTGCCCGTGACAGTAAGATCAGGCCATGACAGACCCAGATACGGAACCTACAGCCAAAGAGATGCTGCAGCATCTGGTCACCCGTGTGGAGCAACAGGATGCTCGCCAACAGCTGTTACTTCAATGCTACCAGTCGTTAGCCTCCCAAGGACCATCTGGACAGCCTGTTACAGCTAATGTTGAAGCTCCTGTGCTTTCCTCCGTTTCCCCAGTGCCATCCCAGGTGTCTACAGCTCCCACGCTTCACCTGCCTACTCCGTCAAAGTATGATGGAGACCCCAAAACTTGTAGGGGTTTTCTCAACCAATGCTCAGTTCATTTTGAGCTCCAACCTCAAAATTTTTCTACCCACCGTTCCAGAGTGGCCTATCTTATCTCATTGTTTTCTGGACAAGCTCTGGCTTGGGCCTCCCCTCTGTGGGAAAGGAACGACCCTGTATTACAAGATAGTGCCAAATTCATTTCTATGTTCCGAAGTGTGTTCGATGAACCAGGTCGTGTGACCTCCGCTGCTTCCAGCATTCTTCGTTTACGTCAAGGTTCTCATACAGTAGGCCAGTACGTCATTCAATTTAGGATCTTAGCCTCTGAACTTCAGTGGAACACTGAAGCATTAATTGCCGCCTTCTGGCAGGGGCTCTCCGATAAAATTAAAGATGCACTGACTACCCAAGAGCTTCCTTCGTCACTAGAAGATTTGATCTCTCTTTGCCATCGTGTAGACATGAGATTTCGTGAAAGAGAATCTGAGAAAACAACTTCAGTTAAAGCACCTCTTCGTTCAACCCCTCAATTTCGTCCAGCTTCACCTTCTGTGATTCCCATGGAGATAGGACGTTCCAAATTATCTTTAGAAGAGAGGAAACGAAGAGTAAAGAATAGACTCTGTATCTATTGTGCTGATTCCACACATATGCTCAGTTCTTGCCCTAAGAAATCGGGAAATGCCAGGCCCTAACTAGTTCTGGAGAGGTGAAGTTAGGGTCCCTGGAGTCCTCTCCATCTTCTATGAAATTACAAGTCTGCGCTTTTGATGTTACGATTTCCTTTGCTACCAAATCCTTTGAGTCACAGGCATTGATTGATTCTGGAGCAGCAGGAAATTTTATTTCTAAATCCCTAGTGAATCAATGGTCCCTACCAGTGATTACTTTGAAAACACCGATTACTGTGACTGCTATAGATGGATCACGTCTCATCAATGGTCTCATCACTCAGAGTACGTCTCCAGTAACACTTCAGATTGGTGTCCTACACCATGAAGAAATTTCGTTTTTAATTCTTCCAGTTACGACAAGTCCGATTGTCTTAGGCCTTCCATGGCTTCAGTGTCACTCTCCCCAGATTGACTGGCACACTCCTCAAGTTACGTCTTGGGGAGCTGAATGTCATCATAGTTGTCTTTCTCAAGTCATTCCTCTTAAAGTACAGCAATCTTCCATCTCATCTTCCTCTCCGGGACTTCCTCCTCAGTATGCTTCATTTGCCGATGTGTTTGATAAAGCTCAGTCTGAACGTCTTCCTCCTCATCGTTCTTGGGATTGTCCGATCGATCTTCTACCTGGCAAGACTCCTCCCAGGGGTCGGGTCTATCCACTTTCGTTACCTGAAACTCAAGCCACATCTGAGTACATCCAGGAGAATCTCCAGCGAGGGTTTATTCGACCTTCCACCTCTCCCGCTGGAGCCGGATTCTTCTTCGTAAAAAAGAAGGATGGATCACTACGCCCCTGCATAGATTTTCGTGGACTCAATGCCATTACTATTAAGAATCGGTATCCCATTCCGCTGATCACTGAGTTATTTGATTGCATCAAGGGAGCTCGGATCTTTACCAAGTTGGATCTTCGTGGTGCCTATAATTTAATTAGAATCCGTCCCGGTGACGAATGGAAGACAGCGTTCAACACCAGAGATGGGCATTATGAATATCTAGTAATGCCTTTCGGGTTGTGCAATGCCCCCGCTGTTTTCCAAGGCTTCGTTAATGAGATCTTTCGGGACTTATTATATGTATGTGTCGTTGTCTACCTGGACGACATATTGATCTTTTCACAGGACCTGCCTTCTCATCACCAACATGTGGCAGAGGTCCTCTCCAGACTCCGGAAAAATTCATTATTCTGCAAATTAGAAAAATGTTCATTCGAGTTGCCCCAGATTCCATTCTTGGGGTATATTGTTTCCGGAGTTGGCCTGAAGATGGATCCAGACAAGGTGAATGCTGTATTACATTGGCCCCAGCCAACTACTCTTCGTGCTATCCAGCGTTTTTTAGGTTTCGCCAATTACTATAGACGCTTCATTCAAGACTTCTCGTCCATTGCATCTCCTATTGTGGCCCTGACTCGTAAAGGGGCTAATACTAAGCAATGGTCATCTGAGGCCCTCCAAGCCTTTCAAATTCTTAAAGAGTCCTTCTCCTCTGCTCCCATTCTTCGACAGCCTGATGTGACACTTCCCTTCTTCCTAGAAGTAGATGCCTCTAATGTGGGCTTAGGATCCATTCTCTCCCAACGCTCGGAGCAACAAAAATTCCATCCTTGTGCCTTTTACTCTCGGGGTCTCCTGCCTGCAGAGAAAAATTATACGATCGGGGACAAGGAGTTGCTGGATATCAAAGTTGCATTAGAGGAGTGGAGATACTTATTGGAAGGAGCTCGTCATCCGGTGACGATTTTCACGGATCATAAGAACCTGTCATATCTACAGTCTGCCCAATGCTTGAATCCTCGTCAAGCAAGATGGTCTCTTTTCTTTTCCCGTTTCGAATTAATTATAACCTTCAAACCAGCTGCCAAGAACAAAAAAGCTGACGCTCTATCTCGAGCTTTTGTGACGTCCTCTGACGTTGAAGAGGTTTCCAACCATTCTATACTAGACCCCAAATGTATCTCGCTGGCTGCTTCTTCCACCAAAATGCTACCATTTGGGAAGACCCTCGTGCCTCCTACTCTGAGGAGGAAAATCCTTTCGTGGTTCCATTCTTCTCGTTTTTCTGGACACGCTGGTGAACACAAGACCTTTGAGATTCTCTCTCGAAGTTACTGGTGGCCCTCGATGAGGAGAGACGTCAAAGAGTTTATTGCTTCCTGTGAGTTGTGTTCTCAGTTTAAATCCTCCCGCAGAACTCCAGCAGGGTTGCTGCAACCACTACCCATTCCGTCCAAACCCTGGACCCATATTAGTATGGACTTCGTTACTAATCTGCCACCTAGTAAGAATTATAATACTATTTGGGTAGTGGTAGACAGATTTTCGAAGATGGCTCATTTTGTCCCTTTGTCTGGTTTGCCTTCCTCGTCTACTCTGGCTGAACATTTCGTTAAAGAAATCTTTCGTATCCATGGATGTCCGTCTGAGATTGTGTCAGATAGAGGAGTACAATTCGTTTCCAGATTCTGGCGGGCCCTTTGTAAAACCTTGGGCATACGATTAGCACTCTCATCTTCTTACCATCCGCAATCAAACGGACAAACTGAACGGGTCAATCACGATCTCGAGACCTTTATAAGGATGTTCTCATCAGCCAATCAAGACAACTGGGTAGAATTGCTTCCTTGGGCTGAATTCGCCCATAACAACATGTACCATGAGTCATCGTTCAAAACTCCATTCTTTGTGGTTTACGGTCACCATGCGTCTTTTCTGGAATTTCCTGCCCTCCCTCCCACCCAAGTTCCTGCTGTAGAGACTGTTTGTCAGACCTTCAAAAATATCTGGTCTCAGGTCAAAACCTGTTTAAAGAAGACATCTACCAAATATAAGTCTTTCGCAGATAAGAAGAGGCGGGCTATTCCACCACTAAAAATTGGAGATTGTGTCTGGTTATCTACCAAAAATATTCGTTTGAAGGTCCCATCTATGAAATTCGCTCCTCGTTTTATTGGTCCATATAGGATCATTCAAGTAATAAATCCAGTTTGTGTTAAACTTCTACTTCCTAAGAATCTTCGTATTTCCAATGCCTTCCATGTGTCCTTGCTCAAACCTCTCATCATCAACCGTTTCTCGACTCCTCCTTCAGCACCTCAGCCAGTTCAAGTTCATCAGGAGGAAGATTTCGAGATTACTCAGGTATTGGACGCAAAAATTTCGCGAGGAGTTCTCCGTTTCCTCGTTCATTGGAAGGGCTTTGGTCCTGAAGAGCGTTCATGGATCAAAGCTGAAGATCTCAACGCCCCAGCGCTTCTTAAGAAGTTTTATTCCAAATATCCGGACAAGCCCGGTTCCAGGCGTTCTGTGCCCACCTTTAAAAGAGGGGGTACTGTCACTCACCGGACTGTGATTATTGGCAATGTAGCCATCATCTTTGGGTGTATATTACACCCTCCACTTGTGGTTGAATAGAAAAAAAAAACCTGCATAGACTGTGGAATTAGAAAGTAAAAATAAATGGACCATGGTAGTTTGGTATCTGTCTGCATCAGACCCCCTCTCCACTAGGAGTAAAATAGAAAACTATTCAGCCGTTATAGAGTCTAGAATATAAATAGAAATTGAGAAAGGCAATTTGGTATCTGTCTGCATCATAATCATCAACATCATCATTAGTGTCACTCACCGGACTGTGAGTGCTTCTTCCCGGACATTTAGGAACCGTGGCCGTCCTCCATCCTGAGGGTCTGCGCATGCGCAGCCCTTTCAAACCCTTTCAAACCCTTTAGTACCTGTCCCTTTAACTTAATTGGCAGATCAGGCAACACTCCCTATATTAAGCAACTGTGGTCAATACCACGTGGCCGGATCTTGGAGTCTCATTCCCCATGAGCCTCTGAAGGTGTTCCTGTGTTTCCTCGTGTATTCAGCGCTGCTGATTCCTGTGGTTTCCAAACCACTTCTACTCCTGTGGTTTCCAGACCACTTCTACTCCTGTGGTTTCCATACCACTTCAACCCTCCTGTGTATCATCGTGACTGTTAGCTGATTCCTATCCGCTGCCTCCGTGCACTACAGCTGTCACGACTGTAGTGGGTGTTTGACTGGTAGAAGGTACCTGCTGTTGTTGGCGCAACTCAGAGGAAGGCGCGGAGTCTAACGTGCCCCTGGTATTCACCAGGAACCCCCGCAAGGAAGTATGGACTCCGCTGCAGGGACACGCAGGTCGTGGTCCTTCCTAGAGTCCACAGCGAGATACAAGGGAGTGTCAGACAGGCCGGTTCAGCAACGTTCAAGTAGAGGAGGTACAAAGGGAAATCCAGAAGAATGGTCAGGCAAGCCGGGTCGGTAATCTACAGGGAGCGCAGTACAAGGCAGAATCCAGATAGGGGTGGTCAAACGGTCCGGGTCAAAAGGGTCACAGGCAGCACGAGGAAGGTCAGGAACAATATAGCAACTGGTACACAGAAACGCTGGAGGCAGGAAGACCTGATACTCTGGCACTGGTAGGAGGGCCAGAGAAGGTTTAAATACTGGAGTGCTCCAATAGAATCAGCGCTGCAGCGCTGTCATCCTCAGCGCCGGGAATCACTATAGCGTCCCGTTGCCTAGCAACGGGTCGCGCTGTCTGCAGAGGTCAGGCGGCCGAGAATCCGGAAATGACGCGTCTGGTTGCCTAGCAACCAGACGCGCGATCATACAGTCAGGCGGCCGTGCGGACGGCGCCTGACAGTATACCCTCCTCTTCCTCCTCCTGTTTGAAGGAACTTCTTGAGAATTCTAGGAGCGTGAAGGTCCTGTTTGTCCACCCATGATCTCTCCTCTGAGCCAAATCCTTTCCAATGGACCAGAAATTGCTGTTTGCCACGAAGAATGCGAGAAGCCAAGATCCGACTGACTTCGAATTCAGTTCCAGAAGAGGTTTGTATTGGTGGGGGACGACCGGGAGGTCGATAGAATTTATTGAGTACCAGTGGTCGTAGTAATGAGACATGAAAAGTATTATGACATCTCAGAGAAGGAGGAAGTTTCAATTTGAAGCATACAGGATTAATGACTTGCATGATGGTGTACGGGCCAATAAATCGAGGAGCCATCTTCATAGAAGGGACCTTTAGTCTTAGGTCCCGGGTGGATAGCCATACCTGGTCTCCCACCTTTAAGAGAGGAGTGGCCCTCCGATGACGATCTGCAAAGATCTTGTGATGCTGAGTAGCCTTGAGTAAAGCCGTCTTAGTCTTAGCCCAAATGAGAGAAAATTCCCGATAAAGAGTATCTACGGCTGGAACCGGTGAAGAGGACACTGGAAAAGGATCCGGAAACACAGGGTGACTTCCGTATACAATAAAGAACGGAGAGAATCCGGTAGACTCATGAATGTGTTGATTATGGGAGAACTCCGCCCAAGGAAGGAATTGAGACCATTTATTCTGGTTGTCGGAGGTAAAACAGCGGAGGAATGTCTCGAGATCCTGATTGATTCGCTCCGTCTGTCCGTTGGTTTGCGGATGGTATCCCGAAGAGAATTTCAATTCTATGTTTACTCTCTTACAAAAGGTTCTCCAAAACTGGGATGTAAATTGGACTCCGCGGTCCGAAATGATCTCCTTCGGGCACCCATGTAGTCTGAATATCTCCTTGATAAAGATATCTGCCAGACGACTGGCCGTGGGCAGTCCAGTTAGAGGAATAAAATGTGCCATCTTCGAAAATCGATCAATAACCACCCAGATAGTGGTAAACCCTGCACTGAGGGGTAGGTCTGTGATAAAATCCATGGCCACACTTTCCCAAGGAGCATCGGGGATAGGAAGTGGACGAAGAAGGCCTGCCGGGACTCTTCTACAAGTTTTGTGTTGAGCACAGGTAGTGCAGGAAGCAATAAATCTCTCAACATCGGCACGTACATTAGGCCACCAGAAGCGTCGGCAAAGCAGCGATGTAGTCTTCTTTATTCCAGCATGGCCGGCAATGCGGGATGAATGAGCCCACTGCAAGGTCTTGAATCGGAGATGGGGTTCCACAAATGACCGGCCTGGAGGAGGAGAGGACGTTTTGGTCCTAGTAAGGGCTACGATATTAGAAGGATCAATAATATGCTGCGGAACCAATGGTCTTAAACGATCGGAATCGTCAAATGAGCGAGATAATGCATCAGCACGTCCATTCTTGGCTCCCGGGCAGAATGTGAGCTTCATGTCAAATCGAGCAAAGAAGGATGCCCAGCGGGCTTGCCGAGGATTAAGGCAACGAGCCTCTTGAATGAACACTAGATTCCGATGGTCGGTAAACACAGTAACAGGAAATATAGCCCCCTCCAACAGATGTCGCCACTCCTCCAGAGCCGCCTTGATGGCCAGTAATTCCTTGTCCCCTATTCCATAATTACATTCGCTTGGAAGAAATCGTCTGGAGAAAAACCCACACGGGTTGTGTGAGCCAGCCGGAGACTCTTGAAAAAGCACCGCCCCAATGCCTACTGAGGATGCATCTACCTCTAGGAAAAAAGGTCGTTCTTGATCTGGCTGGGACAGAACTGGGGCTGAAGAGAATGCTTTCTTTAACGTTATGAAGGCAGACATGGCCTCCGAAGACCAGACCCTAGGGTTGGCAGTCTTCCTGGTTAACGCTGTAATGGGGGCTATAATGGTGGAGAATCCCTGAATAAATTGGCGATAATAGTTTGCAAAGCCGATGAACCTTTGAATAGCTTTAAGGCCTTGTGGCTGAGGCCAGTCCAGAATAGCTGACACCTTGGAGGGATCCATACAAAGACCTTGACCCGACACGATGAAACCAAGAAAAGATACCTGACTAATCTCAAACACACATTTCTCCAGCTTGCAATAGAGGTGATGTTCCCGAAGTCTACGTAAGACCTCCTTTACTTGTTCCCGATGAGTCTTCAGATCTTTAGAAAATATTAATATATCGTCTAGATATACTACCACAGAAGTGTATAACAGGTCATGAAAGATATCGTTAACGAAGGTTTGGAAGATGGCTGGGGCGTTGCAGAGGCCGAAGGGCATCACCAGGTACTCGAAATGTCCATCTCTGGTGTTAAAGGCCGTTTTCCATTCGTCTCCTTCTTTGATGCGAATCAAATTATAGGCCCCACGGAGATCTAGTTTGGAAAAGATTTGAGATCCACTGAGTTTGTCAAAGAGGTCGGAGATGAGAGGTAGTGGATATCGATTTTTGACAGTGATGCGGTTGAGAGGACGATAATCAATACAAGGCCGAAGAGACCCATCCTTCTTCTTAACAAAAAAAAACCCTGCACCCGCTGGGGAAGTAGATTTTCGGATAAATCCCCGTTTCAGGTTTTCTGAAATATATTGAGACATGGCTGACGTCTCTGGACGAGATAAAGGGTAGGTCCGCCCTTTGGGGATGGGTTGGTCAGGAGATAAAACAATAGCGCAATCCCAGGGACGATGGGGAGGCAAGATCTCCGCTTCCACTTTACTGAATACATCCTGGAATTCCATATAAGCCTCAGGAAGGTGGGTTAGCTCGGAATGAGCCATTACTTGACATTTAGGAGGCAAGACTCTAGACAGACATTCAAAGCGACATCCTTCACCCCACGACATAACTTGAGCGTGGTCCCAATCCATCTGAGGAGAATGTCTTCTCAGCCATGGTAACCCCAAGATGAGGGGATTAATGGACCTCGGCAACACCAAAAGTTGGATAATTTCGCTGTGAAGTACTCCTACCCTCAACCGAACAGGAGAAGTCACGGAGGAGATGGAGCCGTGAGTGACACGACTTCCGTCGACTGCCGTCAGAGATAACGGTTGGGGCAACGGGTTCAGAGGTATCTGGAGCTGCGAAGCTAGATCCGCCGAAATGAAGTTCCCGGAGGAGCCGGAGTCCACAAAGGCCGTGGTGGAAAATGTACCCTTGGGGGTGCTCAGGATGACAGCCATCTGAAATTCTGGAGAATTTTCTTTAGAATAGGGAGCAACTGTGGATTCTCCTAAAACGGCCTCCCCGCCACCATTTAGGAGGAAGAGTTTCCCGGTTTCTTGGGACAAACTCTTAGCAGGTGTCCCGGATCTCCACAATACAGACACAGGCGTTGTTTGAAGCGTCTCTCCCTCTCTTCAAGGGATAATTTAGAGCGTCCTACTTGCATTGGTTCGTCCACTGGCAGGATGGGATTTTGGAACTGGGGTGCTAGCCGTGGTATGAACCGTTTGCCAGGAGAGCGTTCCTGCGTGCGCTCTTGGTAACGCAAATCCACCTTTATGCACATGGAGATGAGAGAATCTAACTCAGCCGGGAGTTCTCTGGAAATTAACTCATCCTTAATCCGATCCACCAGACCTTGCCAAAAGGTTGCCACCAGTGCTTCATTATTCCATTTTAACTCGGAAGCCAGGGTTCGGAATTGAACTGCGTATTGCCCTACGGACAGGTCACCTTGGCGGAGGTTTAACAAGCTGGTAGCTGCAGAAGCAACTCTTCCGGGATCATCGAAGACTTTCCTGAAAGCTTCAATGAAAGAGTTGGAGTTATGAAGAAGTGGACCCCCTTGTTCCCATAAAGGTGAGGCCCAGGCAAGGGCTTGACCACTGAGGAGGGAGATGAGAAAAGCTACTTTGGTGCGTTCTGAAGAAAAGGCCCCTGGGTTGCACTCAAATTGGATGGCACATTGGTTCAGAAAGCCCCTGCACTTCTTGGGATCACCGTCAAACTTTTCGGGTGTCGGGATGCGTACACCGGAGGCCGCTGTAGAGACCGTAACCACACTGGATGCTGTGGATGCCGCAGAGGTTATGGCTGGTGTAGCGGGTGCAGCATTCTGAAATGTATCGAAGCGGGTAGCAATCCCTTGGACGCATTGTAGAAGATGCGCTTGGGCTGCTTCTTGTTGCTCCACACGTTGGGCCAAATGCAGGAGTAGGTCACGAGCAGACGGTTCACCAGACCCCTCCGTTGTCATGGCCAGAGTATACTGTCACGACTGTAGTGGGTGTTTGACTGGTAGAAGGTACCTGCTGTTGTTGGCGCAACTCAGAGGAAGGCGCGGAGTCTAACGTGCCCCTGGTATTCACCAGGAACCCCCGCAAGGAAGTATGGACTCCGCTGCAGGGACACGCAGGTCGCGGTCCTTCCTAGAGTCCACAGCGAGATACAAGGGAGTGTCAGACAGGCCGGTTCAGCAACGTTCAAGTAGAGGAGGTACAAAGGGAAATCCAGAAGAATGGTCAGGCAAGCCGGGTCGGTAATCTACAGGGAGCGCAGTACAAGGCAGAATCCAGATAGGGGTGGTCAAACGGTCCGGGTCAAAAGGGTCACAGGCAGCACGAGGAAGGTCAGGAACAATATAGCAACTGGTACACAGAAACGCTGGAGGCAGGAAGACCTGATACTCTGGCACTGGTAGGAGGGCCAGAGAAGGTTTAAATACTGGAGTGCTCCAATAGAATCAGCGCTGCAGCGCTGTCATCCTCAGCGCCGGGAATCACTATAGCGTCCCGTTGCCTAGCAACGGGTCGCGCTGTCTGCAGAGGTCAGGCGGCCGAGAATCCGGAAATGACGCGTCTGGTTGCCTAGCAACCAGACGCGCGATCATACAGTCAGGCGGCCGTGCGGACGGCGCCTGACAACAGCCTTCAATCCACTTCAACCCTCCTGTGTATCATCGTGACTGTTAGCTGATTCCTATCTGCTGCCTCCGTGCACTACAGTCTTCAATCCACTTCAACTCTGCTATATATAATCGTGACTGTTAGCTGATTCCTATCCGCTGCCTCCGTGCACTACAGTCTTCAATCCACTTCAACTCTGCTATATATCATCGTGACTGTTAGCTGATTCCTATCCGCTGCCTCCGTGCACTACAGCCTTCAATCCACTTCGACTCTGCTATATATCATCGTGACTGTTAGCTGATTCCTATCCGCTGCCTCCGTGCACTACAGTCTTCAATCTACTTCAACTCGCCTGTGTTTCATCGTGACTGTTTGGCTGATTCCTATCCGCTGCCTCCGTGCGCTTCAGTCTTCAGCTCATCTCATCTCTCCCGTGTTTCCTCGAGACTGCTACAACTGATTCCTATCCGCTACTCTCCGTGCTCAACAGTTCCAGCTCAGCTCTGCTCTCCCGTGTGTCATCGTTACTGCACCTGCTGGTTGCTATCGGCTACCTCCGTGTATCTGCAGAGTCCTGCTGCTGCTACTCCTCAGTTCTACTCGTCCTACAACAGCTGATCCGCTCTCCGTGCTTTCCCGTGTTCCCGCTGGTCTCTACTCGCCAGTCTGCATCGGATCTGCGCCTCACTACTTTCATCTCATCTAGACCATTGCTACTCTTCAGGGTCCTCCAGGAGTCCAGTTCTACATACTACTGCTTCCTGAGTATTTGTTCCCCTGCTGGTCTACCTACCTGTGTGCTGCACCTACTTGACTACCGCTTCACCCCTCCAGGGACTTCGCATCCTGCCAGCCTCCAGCCGTTCAGCTATCTCTGCACTCCTGTCTGACAGCCTGCTTCTGAACCACGTTCCTCGTGTATTACTACATCCATATTACCAGTGCTGCTAGTCATAGACTTTCCTGAGCATCTCCATCATCTGCTATTTCCTGTTCCGTGATCACCCTGCTACCAGAGTACCATATTACCATCTATACTGCTCTGGTAAGCCTATCACCTGGTGATCCCTGGGTAAAGACTCCTAGTGCCCGTGACAATTAGTGCCCTCGTCGCATACACATATCTCCCACTCATCCTCTTCTAATTCAAAAGTGGCATCCTCAATGGTGTATCACCGACTACACTCGGTCTGTTCAGGCACACATCAGCAAAACTGCTGAAAGGGTCCCTCTTTATGGGTACACTAACAGAATGCTCACGATTACACATCCCACTGTTGGATGGACTCTCCACAGGGATTGGTGTCATTTCTGATTCAGAGCAAACATTATCCTCTAATGCCTTACTGCTATCTTGCAGCTCGGCTTTGACGCGTAACAGTAGTTGTGCACCACTTGTAGGCTCGGTAACATTTTTGGATCTGCCACTAATAGAGAAAGGCGAAGGCCTCATTCTCTCTTTGCCACTGCATGTGTAGAATGGCATATTGGCATTTTTTTTTTTATCGGCACGTAACTTTTCCTCAGTCACACTTCTTTTTCGCTTCAAGACAGTAATTTTTTTTTGGTGTGTGTTTTTTGACTGATTTCAAAACACTGTGTAGTTTGACATTGCCTTGGCCAGATGACATACTGGAAACACTACCATCAGGACTGGTGACAGAACCTGGTTGCTCATTCTGCTCATATGTGGACTGCTTTGAATCCATTCTGAGCCCATAGCACTTGTAGTGCTACAAATTGTTTTAGATACTGCTGACAAATATGACTTTTGATAGCCAGAAATATTTATGCACAATTATGGGGGACACTCCAAAACCACTTGGGAGTGCTAAAAATTATTTGGTAGATACTGCTGACAAATATGACTTTTGACAGCCAGAAATATTTATGCACAATTATGGGGGACACCCCAAAAGCACTTTGGAGTGCTAAAAATTATTTGGTAGATACTGCTGACAAATATGACTTTTGACAGCCAGAAATATTTATGCACAATTATGGGGGACACCCCAACAGCACTTGGGAGTGCTAAAATCTATTTGGTAGATACTGCTGACAAATATGACTTTTGACAGCCAGAAATATTTATGCACAATTATGGGGGACACCCCAAAAGCACTTGGGAGTGCTAAAAATTATTTGGTAGATACTGCTGACAAATATGACTTTTGACAGCCAGAAATATTTATGGACAATTATGGGGGACACCCCAACAGCACTTGGGAGTGCTAAAAATTATTTGGTAAATCTGCTGACAGATAGTAATTTTGACAGCCAGAAATATTTAGGCAAAATAATGGGGGACACCCAAAAAACACTTTGAGTGCCAAATAATGAAGAAAAAAAAAGACTCCTCTATCCTCCTCTCTTCTCTATCGATTGTTGTTAGCACAATTGGAATCAGAATATTGTATTGTCTGTCCCTGCTCTAATCAGCCTGTGACTACACCCTGCTCTCTCCCTCGGTCAAATGGCGATGGATTGCTGTGGAGGCAGGTATTTATAATCTTCAAGTATCGCGAGAACCAAGCCCTGAGATCCGACGGCGTCACGATGACGTTCGGCCTCGATTTGGATTCCGAGCGAGCGGGAGAGTACCGAGCCTTCTCGGCTCGGTACTCGGATAGCCAAAGTTCGGGTGGGTTCGGTTCTCGGGGAACCGAGCCCGCCAATCTCTAATATAGACTGAGTTAGATATCATTATTAACTACTAGCAGCAGAACCCAAAAAAACAATAAGATTTATTTCTTTTAAAATGTTAAGTTTTCTAGTGAAAGTGATCTTGTGTAGTGCAATGGCATCTGTTTTAAGTGGGAAACAAACTGGGTGTTTGTGTGTGAGGGTCAGCAGCAGAACCACTCCAAAAAACTACTATATTCTAAACTTTTTTATATTTTTCAATACATGTGAAGTTGTTAAGGGTCATTCAATGGCATCTATATTAAGTGGGCGATGAGAGAACCGGAGCTGTCACGATGAAGTACACTGGTAACTTTCCCCAGGCAGATGCATTGAAATTAGGACTTTAGGAACAGACTGTGTTACCTTTAATGATAGTGTGATTTTACTCCATTTACTGCATACACCCTGATTAGGACAAGGTTCAGGATTAACTTTTGAATAATGTGAAGGTCAAATAATTGGATGAAGTTGTTTCAAATTAATAGCCATCAATTTAATTGGCTTTATCTGAACATATGCAAATAGCACGTTACTGCGTGGAAGGGCGCATTTCACAATAACACTCACACATTCATTTGTAAATAGTTCACCTTAATAAAGTTTCAGTACAAACTCTTTTATAAATCAAATGTAATTGATTTAATAGTTTAATATAATAACATTAAAACCATTTTATTGATATCTAAGGTTCAGAATATTGGAAATGTATCATGTTTAGGGTTATTCTATCCCAATTTTTACCATCAGACATCCGCTACTATTGGCTAAGCGATCACACCTTGCGTATGCAAGTTATGGATGATGAAGGATTACTGCTCAAAATGATATTATGTTTATAATGCTAATAGACCGGTTTGAACTAGCATTTCGGCGGGAAGACACATATGCAGCGGTTTTAGAGTTGACCCCCACCCTTGGAGGGCATTGTTTGAACCGACCTATGACCTGCATTATACTGGACTGTCCTAAATCCTGAACCAATGGAAAAATGCCATGACATCACTACTGTTTATTATGTACCACAAATGGTATATAAATCAGGCTCTGGGACCATCCTTCAGTCTACTTTGACCACAGGCTTTAGGACTGAATGACTGTATGCTGGACCCAGTGCACTGCGTATGTATCGGCTGCACTTTATTTAATTTAATTGTTATTTGTTGCATCTTGCTTTTAAATCCCTTTGTGTGCTGCAACCACATTGATCACAGCGGACAATTTTTATTGATAGCGAACATAACAATAAATAATGTATTTACTTTTAATTACTAAATTATTGGCTACAGTTTAAGAATATACTATAGGAAACCAACAATGCTATGGCCTGTTAGGAACATACTGACAAATGGTGGAAATGCCCAAAAGTAGCATGTATATGTATAAAATGATAATGTTTAATACAAATCCATAGAGCAGACTTATAAACTGATTCCTCACACTGTACTGCAAAGAGTAGTTCTCCCCCCCCCACTCATTTCTTCTATGTGTGAAAACAGACCTCTCTTACCTTATTTAACACCCATTACACAAATACTTTCCCCCCATTCCCATCCTCTTGTTACACCCTCAACCTTAAAAAACCAAAAACCAAAATATAAAAAATGTAACTATGAAATTTGGCATGGATGCTAATATTGCAATTTAATTAAGAAAACATTGTACAACAGTGCAGGGGCGCACTTAGGGGAGGTTTGTACTTGTCCAGAAACCTCCTTTGTGCTCAAATTGCCAGCTCCCAATGCGGGATATTTTTGGTTAAATAAAAAAACAAAGATTGCCTGCCCCTTTAATCACTCCGTTCTGTCATGATAGTTACTTAGTGGGCGCGCAATGTCTATATGGAATAGACAACATGGGACCATTGATCTGTAAGAGGGTTCTGACGAAACCTGTAGGATGGCCCCGCTTTCTAACAGGTCGCATCAGAACCCTCTTACAGACCATTGGTCACATACTGCCTATTCCATTGAGAAGGCAGCGCGCGCCCTCTAAGCTGAATGCGGACCCAGCACCATCTCTCCTTGGGTGACTTGCACTTAAACCGTTCTCCTCCTACAAATAGATTTATTTTTTATGTGATCGTGTGTATATATGTGTATGTGTGTGTGTGTCTCACTGTGTGTGAGTCCCTGTGTCTGTGTGTGTCTCACTGTGTGTGAGTCTGTGTGTATTACTATTTTGGTAAAAAAGTGACTTTGGTTGTCCATAACAGAATAAAAACTTGGACATATAGTAGCCCTATCATACTTCATATATTTCAAAGTTGGTGCATTTCTTTACTCCAATAGAGCTTTAGCAATTACAGTTTACTCATTAAATTTCATATATAACTATCACCTTCAACTTTTCTGTCTGGTGACGACATATTCAGTCATCAATCATCAGTCTGTCCCATATATTTGATGGTTTCTGTGGCCTGTCTGTTCATTTATGTAACATGTTAAATACTGTATTTCTGCAATAATGGGGGTGAAGTGAAATGTTCCAAATATTCTCAGAGATTGTGGATTTAGACTTTAGTAGTAGGAAGCCGAGGACTTATGAGGGGCTCTTGAGCACTTCTCTTTCCAAGAGGTAGTTTTGTTTTGTATGTGTAGCTCTCACCCTCTGTCTCCCAATGTATGCTTCTGCCCCCCTTATTGTGTGAGCCTGCCCCTTTGTTTCTACCCCCTTGTGTTTACGCCCTTTTGCCCTCTCATCCCAATGTTTCCCAAATGCACACTTCCAGTTGCCCAGATCCCCACTTTGCCCAAATCACCCGCTCCTGATTATCAGGAAATATGCAGGTGCAGACATTTTTAAAAAAATATTTGAAAACATTTATTCATTGCAAAAATGCTTTAGCCAAAGAAAAAAAACACATTTTTAATGAACAAAATTTATATTAATCTGTTACTGCTATCCTGAGATGGTGGTAATAGCTATTGCATTGGTATGAGTACTGCTGCAATACTTGTAAAATATGCATTCCCATGCAAGCATTTGGAAATCCCCCTTTAGAAATCCTGCGTTTGCCCCTGCAGTGATTATCTAAAATATGTTATCAAGCAAATATGCCCCCAACAAGTTCACCATGAAAATAGTAAAAGTGTGGACAGACAATTTGGTGAAGCATGGAACACTGTATTTGATATTGCAAATGTAAGATAAATATACTTATAAATCAAAACATGTTGGGTCTGATTCATTAAGGAAAGGAAAGTCAAGAAATGAGTAACTTTGAACCTTGGCAAAACCATGTTGCAATGCAAGGGGTGGAAATGAGTTTATTATTTTGCACATAAGAAAAATACTGGCTGCTTTTTCATGTACGACGCAAATACTTGATAGCTTTATTTTTCCACTGACATTAAAAGTTGATTTAGAGCATACTTTATCCCAATTATAAACCGGTCCATTTTAAATTTACCACCCCCTCCAATACAAAATGGTTTTGCCAAGGTTCAATGTTACTAATTTTTTTCCCTTTACTTTCCTTAATGAATCAGACCCATTGTATGTAACATTGTCATGTTTATATTGTCCTTCTATTTAACCAAACCTGTTATTCTACATGTGATCTTACTGTATGCCTAGAATAAAATTTTATGACAATAATTTCCAAAATATACATTTACACAAATCGTATGTCTTAATGTTATGTGCAGTATTGTGAGCCATTGTTTTACCTAGTTGCCTGTTCATCAACAAAGTTCAAATAGGTAAAATGTCACTTACTGTATATGGTGCTTTTTTACTTTACAAACACTTATAACAAGAAGATCAGTCATGACTGTTAGAGTGGAAATGTATGATTATTGATTTAATATCTATCATGTGCTAAGCTTTAGATGCTAATATGTTATGCTATGACTTTAAGAGAAATTAAGCAGATATTATTTTCAGTTTAAAAAGACAAATTATTCAAGGTTGGCCACGCAGCGCCATGTTTCCATCAACGAAAACATTCCAAGAACATGTAGTAAAGTTCTTGATAAGATAAAACCCAAGGACTCAAAGATGGGGGCAGCACAAGGATATTGGCAAAAAGCCTGGAAAGAGATAACACACAAAGAAGAAAGAGTTGTTTGATCTTTGATGTAAAACTGAAATATATATATTGTTAATTGATTTTCTCTCATTATTTTACTGTCTTATAATTGGTTGTTCAGAATCTATACCCCTAGACTTACATGTATAAAAATAAGCGCTGAAGTGGTCTCAAATTGGAACAGAATAAAGCTGCTCAGCATTATATCATACAGGTCTTGAGTATTTTCTGTTCACCAGTCGACTGAAAACAAAGGAAGATCTGACTGACATTGAAGGTGCTTGATAGAAGTATCGGTGAACCCCGATACCCCAACATGACCACATCTCTTACACTGACTTATACTGAGCCTCTTATAGCATTGTGCAGCTCATGCAAATTCTGTCTCAGATTTGACAGCTTGAAAAGCTGAACTCGATAGACTGTGATGTTACAGTGACTTGGAGTTGTGTTCTGAACCTAGGTCTGGAGCAAATCATATAAGATGTTTTTATTTTGTTGTGTCCTGTATCTATCCTCACTGCTTGGTAAGTCAGGGACCATGGGAGGTAAATCATGCAGGTCTTTCTGATTTCATATATTTCTCATACATAGTACTGTGATTTCTCAATTACAGGGGTCATGTCAGAAATACAACTTACTCAGCCTTCCTCTGAATTCAAAAAGCCGGGAGAGAGTGTGAAGATACCATGTAAATCATCTGGATACACCTTCACCAGATACTATATACACTGGGTTCAACAAGTTCCAGGGAAAGGACTAAAGTGGGTTGGACGTATTTACCCTGGGAGTGGAGCTACAGATTATTCATCATCTTTCAAAGGAAGATTCACAATGTCCACAGATAATTCCATTACTACAGCCTATCTACAGATAAACAGTCTGAACTTGGATGATACAGCCACATATTACTGTGCTAGAGAGTCACAGTGACAAAAGGATAAAACATCCCATACAAAAACATTCAGAAGCAATTTCATCATCTGACCACTTGGATGCAGAAATTATCCAACAATATTCTGTTTCCATTAGTATTTTGAAGACACCGAAAATAAACACACACATTCCTTTGAATGCTGTCAGATAAATAACAACATATAAAAATACATTTGTTTTACATTAAACCACCAATAGCACTGTATAAAACAATGTTTACCTATGCAGTGCAATGTGGAGTATTTACAATGGAGACAATTAATGGGCACGAGTAAGATGCTAAATATAAAAATGACATATGTGCAGTATAGGGGTCAGCAGCACATCTAGTGTAGAGCAGAGTTCACAGGAGGCTAGGGTGGCATCGCTGAGCTATTACCCTAATTTCACTATGAGGCCCGGTGATGCCTGTTTTTACCCTGAACATATCTATAAATGTATTTGTTTAATTAAAGCTGGTTTGAATGGTGGGGGATCCTAAAGGGGCACAAATACGAAATGTTCTGAGTGCTATCGATTGCCCTCACCTGGCACAAAAATAAAGAAATATATTTTGCATACCATGGTGAAATTTGCTTCATCATGTTATGGAAGAAATGTGTTAATTTTTAACGGGTTGGCAGTGCTGGTTTGATGGCTTATATATATCACTGTAATTAATTTCTCCCCATCTGTTATAGGACACTTAGCATTTTTAAACCTCTAGGTACGTCCCCATTGGTGGTGCACTGATAGTCTACAGTGACGCATGCATCTTTCTGATGGGGTGGGTACTGATCAGGTGCTGTCCCCATGTACCATGGGTCCTTATTACATCACATAACTGGAAAGATGAAAGCACTGTCCTTATAGAGTTGTGTTTTTTTGGCCCATTTCGCCCTGGGCACAATTTGTATGGGACCAGGCCTGGACACACATTAACTTACCAGTAAGTTATTGGACAGTAGGAGGAAACTGGAATACCCACAGAAAACCCATGCAAATACAGGGAGAACATACTGTATAATAATATAACATACCCCTTATGAGCCACACACCTACTTAAGTGTGCGGAATGTGTTACAGCAAAATATCATCCCCATCCTTTGGTAGCGTCTACATTACATCATCTGGTGTTCTGTCGGGCAAGGTGCCAACCTGACTAACCCTTAATAGCTAGTATGAATATCCAGCCTAGTGGTGAATGTTTTTAACTACGAGCACAGGAGGGGTAGATAGGAAAATACACCCTCAGGAATATTGGAAATCCGTCAGACCAAATAAGAAGTGAAAATAAATTACTTTGTGTATTGTTCTTCTTAGTATTAAATATTTAGTATAATGTGACTATGCTCATATACAGTGTGCCTTATATGTGCTCGTCATACAAAGGGGGCTTGACTTCACTCAGTCTGTCTGTCACATACCAGCTGGATACCCTCTCAAATGGTTTGTGCACTGTCTCGAAATATCATAGTAAAGAATAGAATAAAAAGAACATAGTGAGTTCCATATAACAATGTTCTGGGACAAGTGTGTCACAGAGCTCATATGATAAATTTACTGTAATAAGAAATTCTGACATTCCATGAATTCCACAAAAACAACTTTATTCTATAAAAAAAAGGAAGTACTAAAAAAGTGTGATACCACATTTATAGCATAATTTCCTAATTCAACATAGATTGCGCTCATAGGATAGTAGAATCTAAATGTTCATATCAGACTTTGGATATCATCCTGTCTGCAGCCTTGAGTGGATGTCCTTCTCCAAGGCTGGATACACACTACACGCTTTTCAGTCGATTATCATGCCAATCACACTGAAATGATAAATGATTATTATTCCAAAGCACATTGTATCGTTTCATTTAAATTTTAAACTGCACTAAAAATGTGTATGCACTAGAGATGCTCACTGACCCCCGTGTTTTGGTTTTGGTTTTGGTTTTGGATCTGGATTACCATCGTGTTTTGGTTTTGGTTTTGCAAAACCGCCATTGCGTGTTTTGGTTTTGGTTTTGTTTGGTTTTGTTTTGCTATTTTGTTGGAAAATCAATGTTTTTGTGCATAAAATAACCAAATTTAGTGCTCCATCTGTTTCTTGGATAAGTAATGTAATTGTTAGGCTAATAAATTAGCAAAAAAACTGTTTAATTCCTGGTAGGTAGGCCTTCATTAATTCTACACACATACCAGATTGTCTTCCTCTCCATCTATGCATATTGGCAATGCAGCTATCGTCTTTGGATGTATATTACACCCTACACTTATACTTAAATATGTAAAGAAATGGACAAAGGCAGTTTGGTTTCTGTCTCTCTAGGCCCCGCTCCAGTTGTAGAAAATGCAAAAAAATTCAGCCGTTATAGACTGTACAGTATTAATTGAAATGGACAAAGGCAGTTTGGGGTCAGTCTGTGTATGAAACCCTACCCATAATGAGAAATTGCCAAAACAGCAGCCTTTCAAGACGGTACATGATATGGAAATGCCCCAAGTTCCTTTCCTCTTTGGGGGTAGATTGCACCCTAGACTTAAATAGAAAGTTTTAAAAAGATGTTATCGTCATCATCTGGAGCTTCATCCTCACCCTCATCAATGCGTATGTCATCATCACAGACTATCAATTCATCGCCGCTTGAATCCGCCATTAGAGAACAGTCAGTGCTTGGATGTCTTGTATGGTGAAGGCCTTCCTCATGGAAGATGTAGTTAATTTTTATAAACATCATTTTATTTCACATTTTTGGGAAGTAACCTTCTACGTCGATCACTGACTAGGTTCCCGGCTGTGCTGAACACTCTTTCAGAGTACACACTGGAGGGTGGGCAGCTTAGGTATTGCAAAGCAAGTTTGTACATGGGTTTCCAAATGGCCTGCATTTCCTCCCAGTAAGGAAAGGGACTGTCTGACATTAACATATCAATTACCTCTTGAAAATAATCCTCCACCATCCTTTGCATGTTAATACTCATATTGGATGGAGTTATGGGCAAGGTGACAAATTTTTTTGAAAAATCCTTCAAACCAGCCCAGATGTTAAATTGTTCTGTTCTGCCCCCTGCGTCTTCCCTGCTTCTTTTTGGGAAATTTAATTTTTTACGAGCAGCAGCAGCTTGAGAAACTGAAGGATGACACGTCGTCAAGCCGAGGCCCAGTTCAGCGGCCAACTTGCTGAGCAATAGCTCCTTGCAAAAGTTCACATCTCGTTCATTTGAAGCAAAGATTCATTGTAGGTCTTAAACCTTGGATTAAGCACAGTGGCCAAAACGTACTGATCCGAGTTCAAGATCTTAATAACTCGAGGATCATTGTGAAGTGAATTAAGTACTTGATCGACAAGGCCAACATACTTTGCGGAATTGCTTGATTTCATCTCCTCCTTCAGTTTCTCAAGCTGCTTTTCCAATAGTCTAATTAAAGAAATGGCTCAAACTAGCAGAATCTGCACTCACTTCACACGTCACAACTTCAAATGGTTTCAGCACCTTGCACAGCACAGAAAGAATTCCCCACTGGGCAAGAGTGAAATACATGACCCCTCCTATCCCAATGTCATGGCTTGTGCAATACGCTTGGATGGGTTTGCGCTGTTCCTCCATCCATTGCAGCATGTACAGGGTGGAATTCCACCTAGTTACCACATCCTGCTTAAGTTGGTGGCAGGGCAAGTTAAACTGTTCTTGGAGCTGCTGCAATCTCCTACATGCTGTGGCCGAATGCCTGAAAGCATCTCCTGCACCTCACGGTTATTTCGTAGGAAGCTCTGCACCACCAAGTTGATGTTGTGAGCAAAACAGGAAATGTGCTGGAAATCACCCAGCTGTAATGCTCGCACTATATTGTTGGCGTTATCAGAAATTAAATATCCTGGGGAGAGTCCAAGTGGTATAAGCCATGTATCAATCACATCTCTTAGTTTGCATAACAAATTGTCAGCTGTATGCCTGTTAGTGAAGCCGGTGATACAAAGAGTGGCCTGCCTGTGACAAATGTTACGTAGTGGTGTACATGCTGCTGCTGTTCCTGCTGGTGAAGGTGAATGACCAACCCAGTGGGCTGTCACAATCTAATAGTCTTTGGTTTGACCACTTCCACTTGTCCACATATCTGTGGTTAAGTAGACAGTGGGCAGAATGGCATTTTTCAGCGCAATCTCTACATTTGTACACACTTTTTGGTGTAGTTGTGGAATAGCTTTACGGGAAAAAATGGTGTCGCGATGAAATTCTGTAACACGGACACAAAACCTCAATTAACTGTGAAAAGCCAGCTGCGTTTATTGTGGAAATTGGACGCAGATCTAACACTAACATGGCAGCAATGGCGTCTGTGATTCGCTTGGCGACTGGGTGACTGCTGTCATATTTGCTTCCCCTCGCAAATGATTGTTTCGCAGTTAATTGTTGAAATGTAGGACTGCTCTTTTTCTGGGCCTTCATCTGGGCTGACGATTCACTCCCAGCAACAGCATCAGCAGTGAGACTAACGCTTTCTTCAGAGGAATCAATAATAGTGCAGGAGTCATCCAGCCTTAATAAGTGGGATGCAGGGTTAACTCCGAGCGCTACTGAGGATATTGATGAGGATGGTGTGGTGGGTGTATTTTGTAGCCGTCAGGATGTCGGTGAGCGGAGGGTCCTAGCTGATGTCGGAGTGCTTGTAATTTTTTTGAAAGAACTTTCAGCTTTTCCCACACTTTGCCATGAACTCTCTTCAAATGGCGTAACATAGACGAGGTTCCAAGATGGTTAAGGTCCCTCCCTCGACTGACTGTGGCTTGTATAACCTAGAAATGGCTATACAGTTGTTATCTGGATTGGGGTAGAAATAATTCCACACATAAGAAGTGGATTTTTTAGTTTTATTGCCTGGCATGACAATGGCCTTTTTCTTGTCACGTGCCAGAACTGCTGCCACTGGTGCAGGACTTACACAAACAACCTCATCCTCATCAACATCCTCATTAGCGCCCTCGTCGCCTACACAAATCTCCCCCTCATCCTCTTCTATTTCCATAGTGGCATCCTCAATTTGTGTATCAACGGCTACACTCGGGCTGTTCAGGCACACATCAGCAGAACTGCTGAAAGGGTCCCTCTTTATTTGTACACTAACAGAATGCTCACGACATCCCACTGATGGATGGACTCTCCACAGGGATTGGTGTCATTTTTGATTCAGAGCAAACATTATCCTCTAATGCCTTACTGCTATCTTGCAGCTCGGCTTTGACGCGTAACAGTAGTTGTGCACCACTTGTAGGCTCTGTAACATTTTTGGATCTACCTCTAATAGAAAAAGGTGAAGGCCTTATTCTCTCTTTGCCACTGCGTGTGTAGAATGGCATGTTGCCAATTTTTTTTTTATCGGCACTTAACTTTTCCTCAGTTACACTTCTTTTTCGCTTCAACACAGTAATTTTTTTTTTGGGGTGTGTTTTTTTGACTGATTTCAAAAGACTGTGTAGTTTGACATCGCCTTGCCCAGATGACGTACTGGGAACACTACCACCAGGACTGGTGACAGAACCTGGTTGCTCATTCTGCTCATATTTGGACTGCTTTGAATCCATTCTGAGCTCAAAGCACTTGTAGTGCTACAAATTGTTTTAGATACTGCTGACAAATATGACTTTTGATAGCCAGAAATATTAATGCAAAAGAATGGGGGACACCCCAAAAGCACTTGGGGGATGCTAAATATTATTTTTTTAGACTGCTGATAAACAGGACTTTTGACAGCCAGAAATATTAATGCAAAAGAATGGGGGACACCCTAAAAGCACTTGGAGTGCTAAATATTATTTTTTTTGACTGCTGACAAACAGGACTTTTGACAGCCAGAAATATTAATGCAAAATAATGGGAGACAACTTAAAAGCACTTGGGAGTGCTAAATATTATTTTTTTAGACTGCTGAGAAACAGGACTTTTGACAGCCAGAAATATTAATGCAAAATAATGGGAGACACCCCAAAAGCACTTGGAGTGCTAAATATTATTTTTTTAGACTGCTGACAAACAGGACTTTTGACAGCCAGAAATATTGATGCAAAAGAATGGGGGACACCTCAAAAGCACTTGGGAGTGCTAAATATTATTTTTTTAGACTGCTGACAAACAGGACTTTTGACAGCCAGAAATATTAATGCAAAAGAATGTAAGACTTTCAGCACCAGAAAAATTGTTGTTTTACACTGGGGGATATGGGACACCCCAAAGCACTTGTAGTGCCAAATATTGAAAAAAAAGACTCCTCTATCCTCCTCTCTTCTCTTCTCTATCAATTGTAATCAGGATTGTAATCAGAATTGTAATCAGAATTGTTATCAGAATTGTAATCAGAATTGTAATCAGAATTATTATCAGAATTGGATGAAGAATAAGGTATATTCTCTGTCCCTGCTCTAATCAGCCTGTGACTACACCCTGCTCTGTCCCTTTGTCAAATGGCGATGGATTGCTGTGGAGGCGTGTATTTATGCTTTTCAAATCTCACGAGAACCGAGCTCAGAAAAACGAATACGTCACAATGACATTTTGCCTCAATTTCTCATCTGAGCAGGCGGGAGAGTACCAAGCCTGCTCAGCTCGGTACTCGGATAGGCAAAGTTCGGGCGGGTTCGGTTCTCGGAGAACCAAGCCCGCCCATCTCTAATTATTAGCGATATCTATTCTAAGTAGTTCTGCCCCCCGCCACCTCTTTCTCTTTAGTAACAGTCCTCTCTTACCTAATAGAAGACAGAGGTCTGATTAGAACCGAAGGAGGATAAATGCCAAGGCTGTGCCAGCACTTTACTAATTAAGAGAAAAAGGGGGAGAGGGTTAGGGGATGATAAAGGGGAATGGGTAGATAAATCAGGTGTGAGATAGAAGGGGGACAAGTTACCAGGGAGCCAATGGAAGATGGGAGGGAGTAGTAGTAGGGATGGCCCGAGGGGATTAAAGGGGGTTAAATTAACGGAATCCAAAAGTGAAGAGTAGAAATGCTTTTTAGTATAAACACATGGGTATAAGCTGTACTATATGTTAAAATGTGTTTCATTTGCAGAAGAGACACAACAAGGTGGAAAAGAACTGCAGCCAACGGCCGAGGGGGGCGCAATGGGTGGCCATGGGCATACACCCCTTTGAAAGTGCGGCTGTAATGCCCGATACCAACCTTGTGGGGGTCTGGTAAAGGCCAAGGTAAAGGGGGCTGGGATCCCAAGGCCAGGAGGCACCAAGGGGCATTGATAGCCGCTGTTATTGGTTGTGATAATTAGGTTATGGCTGGAGCTGATGGATGCACTGCTGCTTCACTTTCCACTGAACAACAACACAAATAGGTTATAAGATGTATTATAGGTTAACATGTGTTTTATTTGCAAACGAGGCACACCAAGGCAAAAAAGCATTGCTGCAGTCAGCGACCATGGGGGGCGCAAGTGGTGGACATGGGGATACCCCTGTTTGAAGGTGCGGTTGGAATGCTCGATACGACCCTTACGGGGGTCTTGTAAGAAGCCAGGATAAAGGGGTGTGGGATCCCCAAGTCTGGAGGTACCTGGGGACATTGAGGGCTCCCTCTTATTGGTTGTGATAAATACGGTTATGGTTGGAGCTGATGGATGCACTACTTTTTTTTTGCCACCTTTCAAAAGATTAATTGTAAAATAAAACTGTGACCTCTTTTCCGCCAAACAAATCTCATGTCTTTATTTCAAAGAAAAGGGGATGGGGAGCAAGAAAGGGAGGGCATCATCAGTTAGGCAGTTTATTAATACCCACCACACAATACCATACCTTCTGTCCCGTCAAAACTCTCCGCCACTCATCCCCCAATTCCCATCCTCTTATTACACGCCTAACCTTTTATAAAAAAGTAAAAAAAAAAACAGTTTAACTATAAAATTTGGTACAAATGCTAATATTTAATTAAAATAAAGATCTAAAAAATGTTATCAAGTAACTGTGCCATCAGCAATTTCTCCCTGAAATTAGTAAATGTGTGGGCAGACAATTTGGTGAAGCATGGAACACAGTATCTTTCAAATGAAAGATAAATATATTTATAATTCAAAACATATTGTATGTAACATTTGAAATGTGAATATTTTCCTTCTATTTAACAAAACCTTAATGTATGCAGAGAATAAAATTTTATGAAAATAATTTCCAAAATATACATTTACATAAATCATATGTTTTTATGTTATGTGCATTAGTGCGTGCCAGTGGTTTACCAAGTAGCCTGTGCATCAAGAAACACCATGGGATAAATGTATCAAGCTCCGATTTGGAAAATCCAGCGATTTTCTCGAGAGAGATGAAACTTGCTGATGTGTATGAACCTGAGATTTCATGTAAAATTGCCAGAGATGTGCTTCTGTCAAAATCGCTATTTCCAAAATCGATAGAGATCAGAGTCCCGAATGTTTTCCACTCTAGCTATACAAGTCTTGAATGTATGAAGCTGCGATTAAGCAAACTCTCCCGAGTTTGCTTTAAAAATCACCAGATACAATACGCTGCATCCTAGCAGCGTGATTAGTAAACACATCACTGTTACACTGTCCTGTCTATAGAGCCTGAGGTCTGGCGACTGTCAAAAGTCCACGCATATTTTTCCCCAATTTTCACACAACCAGCAGTAGGCTGGCAGCACTAGGGTTACCAGTGGCCAAGCAGGGGGACCCCATGCTTTTTTTTTTTATACTTTTATCTATTTTTAAACATTTGAAAGCCTAGGGACCTGCTGCTGTATAGGCAGTCAGTGTAACAGTGATGTGTTTACTCATCTCACAGCTAGGACACACAGGGAGTGATTGACATCACAGCAAATCGCCAGAGATGATCAGCAAGTTCAGAGCACAAAACGCAGTTTAATAAATCTGGCGACTTGGGGACTAATTGTCGCTATTTAAAATCGCTAAAAAAATTGGACCTTGATACATTTACCCCCATATGTAATTTTCTATATATGGTGCTTTTTTTTTACTTTGAAAACACTTATAACAAGAAGATCATACATGACCACATCTCTTACAATGATTTATTCTGACTACAGCAGGACTGGGAGCCTCTTATAGCATTGTGCACCTCATGCAAATTCTGTCTCAGATTTGGCAGCTTGAAAAGCTGAACTCAATAGACTGTGATGTTACAGTGACTTGGAGTTGTGTTCTGAACCTAGGTCTGTAGCAAATCATAGAACATGTTTTTATTTTGTTGTATCCTGTATCTATCCTCACTGCTTGGTAAGTGAGGGACCATGGGAGGTAAATTATACAGGTATTTCCGATTTCATGTGTTTCTCATACATGGTACTGTGATTTCTCATTTACAGGTGTCATATCAGAAATACAACAGTCCTCCTCTGAAATCAAAAAGTCGGGTGAGAGTGTGAGGATATCATGTAAGACATCTGGATACACATTCACTAACCACCATGTAGACTGGGTTCAACTGCTTCCAGAGAAAGGAATGAAGTGGGTTGGGTATATTCACCCTGGGAATGGAGAAACAGGTTATTCATCATCATTCAAAAGAAGATTCACAATCTCCAGAAACAAAGACATTGCTACAGCCTATCTACAGATAAACAGTCTGAGTTTGGATGATACAGCCACATATTACTGCTAGACACAGTAATAAAAGCTCATACAAAAACATATAGAAGCAGTTTCATCATCTGACTATTTGGAATGAGAAGAGACCAACATAATAGATTACGTTTGTATTAACATTTTAACATGAACATACAGAAAATCAGCACAAGCTATATTGTATGTTTTGCATGCTATTAGATAAAATAAGTTATTTTATCTAATAGCATGCAAAACATACAATATAGCTTGGTTATTTAAAATAACCACATAGAATAAATTTGTTTTTCCTTAAGCCATCAACAACAGTGTATGAAACAAAGTGTAAAGAGTGATTACATTAAAAAAAACAACAATATCCTGGGTTAAGCTACCATAAGCTAGTTTTCTGTGTTGGGAAAGCAATACTGATTTTGAACAACAGGCAAATGCTTTGCTGTACATTGGTACCTTCTTTATGGCAACTATTGTGAGCTGAGTATAGCTTATGATGTAATTTGTACATACATATGTATTCAATGTATTTTTTTATAAAATGCTAAATGAGGGTTTGGGGGTCATTTAACAATGATAGTTTATTTAAAAAAAAAAAGTGTGCATGTATGTCATTTATTTTTATTAAGTAAATAATTTGAAAAATGGGCACAGTGTCCCATACTTAAATCCTTAATTAGCAGCAGTGCTAGACAGCCAGATCTAGTTTGCACTATAATAGGGAGACCATGAGCTTGGGAGTCCCATTCTATAATGAAAACCAGTCCCTGGCTGGTCAGCAGAAGACTGTTGTCTCAATTGTGAGAGAAGTCACAAAAAAACCCGCTAACCCCTCTCCCAAGGCATTGATTATCTTCCCAACCCTCCTGTGCTGTGAACTCTTGGGTAACTAACAAGACTGGATTCCTTGAAATTGCAACTTTACTGTCCCAGTGCTCCTAGTGTAATGTATTGGTGTCCTTAATGTAATAACATTTTCACACATACAAAATCACCATGTGTAACAAAGACAGCCCCCCTCATTATTAATTAGCCAGAAATTAGGTTGAGACATATTGTAGGAAAAATAATGTTTATTATTATTATTTAAAGGGGTGGTAATGGTACTAAAGTTGTAGGATGGGGGACTTGAACATTTGCACTTCTAGCTTGTAGCGGAGTCTCCCAAGAGTGTAAAGTAGGTAAACACTTTGAAATGCTCTGGGCAAATTCAGTCTGTTTAAGAATTTCTTGGAATGCATAGAAGGCCTGAGTCATTAAGGCACGCATACTGAGCGTATAGTGCATTTGGCTTAGAACGCCCGTAAGTCCGGTATCCATACGCCCAAAATCATCAAGAAACAGGTAAGAAGAAATGTGTAGTGATGGCTATGGGTATATGTTTACTCTGCTATACTAAACAAGGCCCTGCAGGGCACGTGCAATACCTATGTACAATATAAACTCACAAAATAATGCACAGAAAAAAAAAAATCAAATAATGTTACCTGTTAATAATATAGGCATTAATAAGAAAACATGTAAATGTACAAAAATAAAAAAATACAAAATTTCCCTGAAAAACAATTATAAGGCTGTTCTTAATGTGTACTGTACATAACATACATTTTTACAGTTGCACCTGATTGCAATCACATGTTTTAGCATACATACTCAGCCGTTATAATTAGTATTCGGGACTTAGGCTAGCCCTGTAGCTGGAACAGAGATATGACAAACAACCAGCTTACTTCTTTGTGGGCTGAAGGCTGACTTGGATTTTCGTTATCCTACGGGAAAGTCCTTACTATACGTTGACTACGTGCATACGTCCATTCCCCTCCCCGTTCACCCCCTGAAATTTTCTGGTGTAGTAAGTGGCCTTTGCAACCCAAGGGGTGTGTCTTCAACATCATACATGACCACTACCCCGTTCTGACCATTCATGCCAACTGTCATATTTACCAGAAAGAGGATGAGGATGGTAGCCGTTTGCCAGTAGTTAGCGTAACTGTAGAGGCACGGAGTCACACATACCCCCGGTGTTTAAAGACAGCCACTGGCAAAATAGGTGAAGATAGCAGGTTCACACAGTCCGAAGTCAATAGACAAATGGGGACGTGGTACCAGAGCAGAATCCAAACAGGTCAGGGAAGCCAAGGTAGAGAGTGCTAGAGCCAGGAGACCTAATACTCCAGCACGCTAATGGTGAAAGAGTCTCCTTAATATAGAGACCTTATCTCGATAAAGAGCTGTGTGAAGCCTACAACATGGAATCAGGCATTTAAAATTTGGAAAGCTCTGTGAGTATATATATATATATATATATATATTTATACAGATACAGGTTGCGAACAAGCACCACCTAGCCTGCAACCTACAAAATATATGCATATTTTGTAATCATATTACAAAAGAGTAGTAATTTGAAGATTGCATTGTTGGAAACACTAGCACCTGTGAAATGGCCTCTACTGTAGCAAAATTTTATTTGTGTCAAATTCCGCAACTTTGTACTTCTCTACTTAAAACACTTATAAAACACATAAGAATCACCCAAACATTAAACAAATAATAAGAGTCCTTGGAATTGTAACACTTAGCAGTTTATAGCCAGCTGCATCCTGCCTATTATACCAGTTATGTAGTGGTGAAAACTCAAGACCTCTGGGGACCTTGTCCAGAGAAAAATATTACCAACTGTAAAATGTAAAACTTTAAAGAAATAAATTACATTTAATTTGCAACACATACAATATTCAGCACTGTTAAAGTCACAGTTACCCATTTGTTACCAATATGATGCATGGCATAGCTTGACATAAATGCACTTCAATTATGTCAACAGTCTTGTCAAGTATTGAGTGTCATTTATTAGAGTTCTTAACTTTAAATAAAATGTTTCTTCATAGCTATGCATAAACAATAAAAGTAATAAAAGTTACAAAAATGGTATACTTACATACATACCAACATTTACAAGATAAATGATGAAATATATATATATATATATATATATATATATATATATAAAATTTTTCATCATTTTATTTTGTAAATGCTGGTATGTTGGTACGTCCGTAAGTATACCAATTTTGTAACTTTTATTACTTTTATTGTTTATGTATAACTATGAAAAAACATTTTAAGTTTAAAGTTAAGAACTCTCATAAATGACACTCAATACCTGGCCACAAGTCTTTTGATATAATTGAAGTGCTATACAATTATTTCTTCTGCTGCAAGAAGTATGTTAGCTTAATGCCATACGATTGAGCTGATTGAGCTGATCCAGACAATCTTATTTTTAAATTAAACATTTTATGTAGAGCGTTTGTCTTTCTAACATGTGCAAAAGGCAAGGGGGAGATTTTGTGGTGAAATTTTTTAACCTTTGCTATTGCCTGGTAGTCATAGGGTGTGCAAGGGGTACAGAGTTGTACAGTAATATTTTCAGACAGTGGGGCTCCACAATCTCCAATTCATTTGAACTTCAATTCATAACCACCCCTATTCTTTTGGACACCAGTTAATTTGAACACTGAGTCATTTAGGCTCCAGTTAATAATAGCATCAGCAGTTCATTTGGACACTGATTTATTTAGGGTCCAGTTCATGTGGTTAACACAATGTTTCTCTTTTCCTTATGCCACTTGAGGTCACCCATGTGGAAAGGGCCCTCCCCCTGGTGGCACTCTCACTCATTGAAGTATTGTTGAAACTACCCGCTCATCAGATGCCTAAATAATGACCCTAGGCTTGAGCTGGGTTTTATTAACTCAAAGTCCAAGAAAGTTGGGTAGGCTTAGATTTCTTATCAAAGCAGAAAAAAAAACATTGTCAACATTAAAGAGGTCTTAAAAGCCATGCTAGAGATTTTATTATTTCTTTAGCTACACTAAATATGGGAAAATAATTTCTGATTTTTTGTCACTTACACAGTTTTTAAACTTTTAGAATTAGTTTGTCCAAGTTTTTGCTATAATCTGTTGATATCCTTTTCTTGATGGAAAGTCATCAGAAACACCATCTCAGACTTCTTAAATTAGAGATGTTCACTGACCCCCGTGTTTTGGCTTTGGTTTTGGATCTGGATTAAGTTTGTGTTTTGGTTTTGGGTTTGGCAAAACCGCCCTTGCGTGTTTTGGTTTTAGTTTTGTATCTGTATTTTTAAGAAAAAATAGCTAAAATATGCTAAGATCACATAATTTTGCTCTTTTTTTGTTCCTACATTATTATTAACCTCAATAACACTAATTTCCAGTCAATTTTGAACACCTTACAGGTCACAATTTTATTTTCATCTACTTTTGGACAAAGACTGCAGCGACCTGGCTGGATGCTAAGCGAAAGAGCAACGACACAAACACACGGCAGTTCATCTAGAAAACATAGCCACACAGCAGTGGCAGAAAAGAAAAGTGGTGCAAGATAGAATTGTCCTTGGGTTCTTCCACCCACCTTTATGTAAGATATTGAAAAGGACATGTACAGTTTAACAAAGCAAGTGCTCCAGCAACAATGAGTTTAACTTTTATGACTGAAGTGCTTAGTTTGTAGGGACCCCACAAAACAAGCTAACAATGGGCTTAAGGCACCTAAGCAAACAGTGTTGTTAATGAACTCTACTGTAGCAAGTCATGCACCAGTGGTAGCAGTTCTTGCCAGTGATAAGAAGAAGAAGGCCATTGTCATGCCTGGGCAGAATACCAAAACATCCATCTTTTATGTGTATTTCTACCTAAATCCTGACAACAGTTGTCTAGCTTGATTAGCTTTGTGTTTTGGTTTTGGTTTTGGCAAAACCGTCCTTGCGTGTTTTGGTTTTGGATCTGTATTTTTTAGAAAAATTGCTAAAATATGCTACAATCACATATTTAGCTCTTTTTGTGTTCCTACATTATTATTAATCTCAGTAACACTAATTTAAAGTCATTTGCAGGCAA
This sequence comes from Mixophyes fleayi, assembly GCF_038048845.1. Lineage (NCBI taxonomy): Eukaryota > Metazoa > Chordata > Amphibia > Anura > Limnodynastidae > Mixophyes > Mixophyes fleayi. Next base: position 310,935,900 of record NC_134402.1, on the reverse strand, counting down.
TTTTGAACACCTCACAGGTCACAATATTATTTTCATACACTTTCAAACAAAGACTGCAGCAGTTCTTGCCAGTGATAAGAAGAAGGCCATTGTCATGCCTGGGCATAAGACCAAAAAATCCACCTCTTATGTGTGGAATTACTTTTACCCAAATCCTGACAACAGTTGTCTAGCTATTTGTAGCGTTTGTAAAGCCACACTCAGCAGAGGTAGGGACCTTAGCCATCTAGGAACCTCATCCATGTTACGCCATTTGAAACGAGTTCATGGAAAGCTCTTGGGAAAATCAGAAACTTATGCTAAAAAAAATAACAACAATCAGTCCAGCATCAGCTACCTCCCTTCTCTCAGCTAGATTCCAGCACCTGCAATCTACACCGCCAACACCTTCATCATCAATATCCACACAAGTGATCGGAGTTAGTCATGCATCCAAGTTGCTAAGGCGAGATAACTCCTCAGAAGAATACAGGAGCACTGCTGCTGCTCCTGCTGCTCTGGGTGGATCTTCAACCCAGATGCAGACCAAGAAGAAGACTACTTGTAGGTTACAACAATTGACTGCTAAACAATCCTTTGCAAGAGGAAGCAAGTATGGCAGCTGTACCCCAGTCGCACAGTGAATCACTGGCGCCATGTCGACTATACTAGTATTAGATCTGCATCCAATATCCACCATTAATGCAGCAGGAATAAGACAGTTACTTGAGGTCCTGTGTCCCCGTTACCAAATTCCATCTGAACACCATTTTGCTAGACAAGCAATTCCTCACCTGTACCAGGAGGTTACAAAAAAGAAAATAATTGGGATACAAAGTGCCATTCTACCCACTGTACACTTAACCACAGATATGGGGACAAGCGGAACTGGGAAAACTAAACATTATATGACTGTGACAGCCCACTGGGTTGGTAAATCACCTTCAGCAGCAGGAACAGCAGCATCTAACAAACAATGCCAGATCTTTCAGAGGCAAGCTACTCTGTGTATCATCTGCTTCACTAAGAGGCATACCTCTGACAACCTGTTTGAAAAACTAAGAGTTTCATTGCCACATGGCTTATCCTGCTTGGAGTATCCTGAAGATATGTGATTTCTGATAACCCACCAATATTGTTAGAGCATTACAGTGGGGGGAATTCCATCACATTCCCTGTTTTGCTCACACAATCAACTTGGTGGTACAGAATGTTTTAAAAAATAACAGTGACATGCAGGAGATGCTGTCTGTGTCCCAAAATTTTTTGGATCATTTTCAGCATTCTGCAATAGCATGTTGGAGAATGCAGCAGCTGCAAGAAGAATATAATTTGAGGGGGAATGTACTTTAGTCCAGTGCAGTGGAGTATACATTTTGTGTTGTGCAAGGTGCTGAAACCACTTAAAACCACTGTTAGCTTGAGTTAAGTGATTCCCCTAATTAGACTTTTTGAAAAGCAGCTAGAGAAATTGAAGAAGGAAATGAAACAAAGCAATTCCGCTAACTATGTTGGACTTTTAGATTAAGTACTTTATTCTCTTCGCCAGGATCCAAGAGTTATCAACATCTTGAAATCGGATCAAAACATTTTGGCAACTGTACTTGATCCTAGGTTTAAGTGCTATGTCTTCTCTGTCTTTCCAACTGACCCAGATCTCAAGAGATGCAATGAGCTTCTGGTCTGCAAGCTGACAGCTCAAGTGGTACATGACACAACAATGTCTCCTCCTTCCGTTTCTCTGCCAACTGCTTCTAGGAAAAAAGTTAGCTTTACCAAGACACCCAGTGATGATGCAGATGAGTCAGCACAACAATTTGACATTTGGTCTGGTCTAAAAGAATTGCCCAAAAATTGTGACAGCTCTGCCGTAAAATGAACGACAAATTCCATGAGAAACGCTTTCTGTGATTGTGGTTTCCAGCGAGGATGAATTTGTATTGTTTGAGGATGATGTACACAATGATGAGGGTGAATATGATCACAGTGTAGATTGCAGGTGCTGAGATCTAGCTGAGAGAAGAGGGCTAGGTGATGCTGTTATGCTTGGTAATATTTTGGTTAGAATGACATGTTGGCAATTTTATGTTTTTCTACAGTAAACTTTCACCTTTATTAGAGAGGTGTTTTTTTCTTTAAAAAGGTACTAGCTTTTTATTTTCATTTTTGTTTCCCTGACTTAAAACCACTATGCACTTAAGCATAGGATTTAGAACATAAGGTAGAGGTATTATTATCATCATGACTGAGACTGGTGAGTCACAAAAACAATGTGACTGAAGACTGGAGAGTGACAAGGACACTGCCACCCTTCCTGTTTCTGTATGAGCTATGGCACAGTAGAATGTCACTGGAGACTTTTAAGAACACTGACAGCCCTATTATTAAATTTTCTGTTTCAGCACTAAACACTGCCACCTCTTCTATTTCTGGGTGAGCTATGGCACAGTACAATGTGACTGCAGATTTAGAACAAGACTGCCAGCCCTATTATTTCTATTTCAGCAATGACAATTAGCAATGGAACAATGGAGCTCTCTTGTTTGTGTGTTAGCTATATAACACAGCACAATGTGACTGCTAATCTAGAACAAGATTGCCAGCCCTATTATTTCTTTTTCAGCAATGACTGTTAGCAATGGAGCTCTCCTGTTTCGGTGTGAGCTATAAGTAGAATGTTACTGGAGGCTTTGAAGAACACTGCTACCCCTACTTTTTAATTCTAGCTATGACCCTGCCCAACTGCACTAGAGACTGCCAAGAACCATTCTACCCCTTCTGTGTCTCTCTGTGAAATGGAGCTGGATTGTCGTGGAGGGTGGTACTTATAGAATTCAAAACTGGCGAGATCTGACGACGTAACAAAGGCGTTTTGCCTCGTTTTCAGTTCCAAGGGCACACGCAAGTACCGAGCCGGCTCGGTACTCGGATCGGCTAAGTTCGGGTGGGCTCGGTTCTTGGAGAACCGAGCTTGAGCATCTCTATCTTAAATAAATCTCTAAGTGTTCTGATATAAAGAATTATGTTCAATCTCCTCTCCTCCTTACACTCTGGGTCTGATTCATTAAGGAACGCAAAACAGTTGTACTTTTCTAAACAAAACACACATATTTTGGGCATATGGACATCCATACTTAACTACGAGCGGATCTGAAATGTCTCTTGTTGAATTTGTTGAATACGGGTCTAGGTCCGCTATTGATATAGAGCACTTGAGACAGACACAACACAGTGCAGAATACAAACAATATACTTGTGGAATATAAAGTCCCAAAAAAACACACAGGAAAAAAAGAAGTATACAATGATTGTCACCTGTTAACAATATATTCATTAAGGAAAAAAACTTTTTCTGTTTTCTTTTTTCTTTTTCTCATCAAAAACATTTATCGGAATGTTTTCAATGCATACTACATATAAAATAATTTTTTAAAGTTGTTCCTAACTAGAAACGCATGTTGTGGCATGCATACATGGCCATCATCACTAGTAATAGGCACCTATACCTGCCCCCTGTGGCTGCTACAAATGATGCCCAGAGCTTGAACTGGACACTGCTGCATGCGCTTGGTCCTGGCTCACCCTTACTGTACATTGCCTACGTTTCGCTTCCCCATCCCCACCATGTTCCACCCTACAAATTTTAGGCAGTCATATGTGTCATATATGTCATTTACTTGCAAACTTGAATTGTGTACTTTGTCTCAAGTCTCGGTTTCATGCAAAAGCAGAGCTGAATATACGCGAAATATGCCTCTTAAATGTACTTACATTCCTTAATGAATCATGACCTCCATCTTTATTGACAGGCACAACATAATAGTAGGGGTGTATCACACACACAAGCAGATTGATTAAATCACAGAGTTTGTGTAAATAAAAGGAGATGTGTGTTTGCAGTCTTCATGGCTGCGGCACTCTCATTGGACAGCTATGTGCGCATTTGACTTGCTCCTGGCAGATGCACCAAACGTTTACTGCAGGAAAAGCCTGAGCTATCGTTGGTGATAGTGTGATTTTATTCTTTTTTCATGCTAAACCCTGGACAAAGTTCAGGGTTCAATTTTGAATGCATAATATTTTTCCTTTTACTTTATTATTCATTATTATTTAAAAATATGAATTTATACAATAAGAATTCTTTATGCATCTGAGTCTGTTATAACCTCGTTAACATATGTTGAGTAATTAGCATGTATGTATACAGGGGTGCTGGAGGACGGGTGGGGCAACTACAAAGTCAGCTTAATTGGGAGCCCGGGTTGGGCACCTTTTAGCAACTACCACAAAACCGACAAGAAATAGAAAGACATAATAACACTGTAACTGTGCTTACTGACAGACTTCGAATGCCGATTGCTTGTAAAACAGAGTTCAAAGGAATGCGACGAATGAACATCTAACTAATCTATATGTGATCTGTTTTCAAGGTGACACAGTAGTAATTTTATAAAAATCATATGTGTTAAATGTTATGTAATCAGTGGATCTTATTATTTTACCACGTAGTCTGTTAATCAAGAAATACCAAAGTGTTGCAAACACTTATAACAAGAAGATCAGACATGACCACATCTCTTACACTGACTTATTGTGACTACAGCAGCACTGGGAGCCTCTTATAGCATTGTGCACCTCATGCAAATTCCGCCTCAGATTTGGCAGCTTGAAAAGCTGAACTCGATAGACTGTGATGTTACAGTGACTTGGAGTTGTGTTCTGAACCTAGGTCTGGAGCAAATCATATAAGATGTTTTTATTTTGTTGTGTCCTGTATCTATCCTCACTGCTTGGTAAGTCAGGGACCATGGGAGGTAAATCATGCAGGTCTTTCTGATATCATGTGTTTCTCATACATGGTACTGTGATTTCTCCATTACAGGAGTCATGTCACAAATACAACTTACTCAGCCTTCCTCTGAAATCAAAAAGCCGGGAGAGAGTGTGAAGATACCATGTAAAACATCTGGATACACATTCACCAGCTACTATATCAGCTGGGTTCAACAGGTTCCAGGGAAAGGATTGAAGTGGGTTGGACGTGTTAACCCTAATGCAGGTGCAGATTATTCACCATCATTCAAAGGAAGATTCACAATCTCCACAGATAATGCCATTACTACAGCCTATCTACAGATAAACAGTCTGAATTTGGATGACACAGCCACATATTACTGTGCTAGAGACACAGTGACTTAAGGATGAAACGTACCATACAAAAACATTCAGAAGCAATTTCATCATCTGACCACTTGGGCGCAGCAAATACCCAACAATATTCTGTTCAATTAACATATTCAACACAGGAAAAATCAACCGCCCCTAACACAGTAACAATGTTTATTTATGCAGTGCAGTATGGAGTATTTACAGTGTGTATATTCAATGGGAGCTAAACATAGAACTTACATATGTGCAGCATAAGATAACCCGGCAGTACTTCGAAAAATAAAACTACAATACAGTAACTATGAATTGAATTTACAAAAAACAGAATCCCCAATTTAAAAATAAAACAGTCTAACACATAGTAACAGTGTAGTAGATGTAGTGGGATGAGTGGCATTCCTAAGAAATGCTGTGTGTTACTGTCTCTTATGAAAATGTTACACGTAGGTCCTGTTGTGATAGCTGGACCAGTGCAAGAGAATACAGATACAGAGAATGATAAAATAAAATAGAAATGAAAACCCGTTTGATGTGATAAATTGTATAGAAACTATTCAGATGCCTCCCCTTTACTATTTTTTTTCACAATAGGCAAAAATAGTGGTGTGGGATTGACAAAAAATCTAAGCATATTGCACAAGCTTATAATATTTGTCAGACAGGTAGTACTACACTGTACTACACTGTTCTGTGCATGTGTTCCTTCTGTAGGCCAACAATTGTGTGCTCCACACAGCTTATGTCATCTGTATCTACATCTGTACATATGTGGTGTATATTGGATAAGTGAAAATATTTTATTTTACATTTAATATGTGTTTAATATATGGTAAATAAGGGTTTGTGGTGTCATTTATTTAAGGAAAGTTTATTGTAAAACACTGCGTGCTATTAATTATTTTAGGACTCAGTCCCGCTGTTTTGTCCTGGGACATGTTTGTCCCGTGGATGGGAATGTTGGTGGTAGGGAGATATCTAATGGGAGCCTAGCGCTTTACATAACCACGCACCTGATGCAACATGGCCACACCCCCATCATGACATGGCTACACCCCCTGTTCCACTGCTGGCACAGACATGTTGGGAGGTATGCAGCAATATAGCAAATACAATGCACACACTAGTGTACAGTTCTCTAGGCTACACATAGTCACCCTCACATAGAGAACGCACATTTATTTTCTACATTATAATCCAGGAAGAATGAGTGTCTGATGGGCTGTAACTATTTTATTTGTCAAATCAGTACTGATTTGAAAAATAATTAGCTGACCATGAATCTCTTATAATCAGACACAATTTAGAATTACTAAGTTGTTGAAGGGGAAATTTAGACGTGGTGGTATGGAGAATGTAAATAAATAGAAATTGATAGTTTTACAATAAAGGTAGTAGGAGAAGTTACAATATGGCATACAACCGTATGCCTCCTCACTTTGACCACTGCAATTATGTGAATCATCTCTATTTACATGCAATGTTAAATACTTTCGTGTCAAAAAAAACAAAAGTATTATAGGTGTGATACCTTTTATTGGCTAACCAAAATAATTTTTTATATTTGCTAGCTTTCAGAGCACAGAGGCCCCTTCATCAGGAAATTTTATTTACTTAAATGCAGTTGGTTTTTGTAAAAACTACTTAAAAAATAAAAAATTGAAAAATACATAAATTAAAGCACACATTCCCTAACATTATCGGCAAAGTTGTTAATTTGTTATTTCAGATTCCAGCCGATCTCACACACAGTCCCATACTGGTTATCTATCTGCACTGTTTGGTAAATCAGAAATTATTAAAGGTAAAACATGCAGGGTTTTTTCCTGATTCAATTCAATTTCTTTTTCATATATTATACTGTATTTTTTCAATTACATGAGTCATGTCAGATATACAACTTACTGAGCGCTCATCAGAAACCAAAATGTTGTGTGTAAACATGTGGATTATCATTTATCAATGACCATATAGAGTGGGTTCAACAGGTTTCAGGGAAAAGACTGAAGTGGGTTGGAAGTATTATCCCAGTGAATGGCGGCACAACATATTCATGATCAGCCTATCTACATATTACTGTGCTAGACACTAAAGCATACATTGGCAGGTACTAATTTTCTTGGCTTGTGTATGTCTCGGTATGCTTCTAAAGAACAGGCCGCAGATGAAATACCCAGCCCACCAGTCCTGACTGGTTTTGTATCCAGACCCAGCCAACTGAGCTCCCCAGTAAAGGCGATACAACCCACAAACTGGCCAATCATGCCCCGACAGAATATTGCCGCCAGAAAAATCCCGCCATCGCGACCAAGCCATCTGTAGCAACACTTCTAGCGCTTACTCCTAATCGGGCAAACTAGAACCCCGACAAGCATAGAAGCCAGCAAAACACAACAGACAGAAAATACATCATTCGCATCCAACCGGATGGAACCATCCATGGAGCCGGAAGAGAAAGTGCAAGATCGTGAGCCTCAGAGACTCCTTGCCACCAAACAGTTTGCTGCAATATCAAAGGGGAGCAGTTCGCTGTACGTAACTATCTTCCGAACCAGAACAGAAATCAGCAACCCCTTAAGCTGCTGACACACCAGAGCCAGCATAACTTTTGCCGTGATGTCACAGGAGAGTGGGTCTGGGCAAGACAGAACAAAGCGGACACAGTGTTGCAATTATCAAAGCTATTGTGAGCTCTAGGAGGCCATAATGTGAAACAAACCAGAGTAGAGATAAGACAGTGCTTGATTAAGCCCTTATTATGTATGGCACCCGTTGCATGAAAATTAAATGCCTTATAAGGATCCCACACAAGACAGGTGCTTGGAGTACCTAACCTCAACCCTGATGAGTGAATCTGCACATGAAAACATGAGGAATAGGTTCCCATTATGATTGAAAACCTCAATCCCGCTTCCAAGCGCCAGGGTACCCCATCCCATGCAGGTTCGACCCATATGCCTCAGCTGTACAGACTTGGCAGGCAGCTGCTAAGCACAACATCAGGCAACAGATGATGCAATAAGAGGACATGATTGTGTTATCACTCTACATGCTTTTGGGTTTATTAATATATTTTTTTTTTGCTTATTGTACCATAGTCTACTTGATATGTGAAATACAAAAGAACATAGTTTTGGATTAATTTTGCCATCCATTTCAAGTTCCTCTTTTATGCGATAAGCATTGACACCCTGCAAACTGTGAGACAAAGAGAACTTGCTGAGAAGACCATCCAAACCTGTGAGCTACTTTGCTTTGACAGCAGCTCTTCCATAGCATCAATTGTACTCGCAACCCCACTCTATAGATAACCCTATCAGTATGAACCTCACCTCAAATTATACTATGGACCGTCAAACCTTTCACCAGCATTAAACTGGCCATATCAGTGCAGTAGGAGTCTACAGCACAGCTCGCAACTCCTGTCACAAAGCCGGTAATTGGCAGTTTCACTGATACCAACCCTAAAGGACACATGTATATATTGTATATAAGCTATTAGGTTCATGCATTGATATATGGTATGAGAAGAGATGAGGCTACAATTGGCTAGAGGACATGAAAATACAATGGGTGGGAACAGCATATAAGGTGCATCGCAATTTATGCAAGCTATAAGGAATCACATTAATGAGCACAGGTCTCTTTTTCTTGTCCTTTTTTATTTATTTATTTATTTATATTGACTAGAGATGCTCAGGCTCTGTTCCCCGAGAACCGTACATACCCGAACTTAGCAGATCCCACTACTGAGCCGAGCCGTCTTGGTACTTTCGCACTTTTTCGGAATTGAAAAAGAGGCAAAACATCATTGTTACGTCATCGGATCTCGGGAGTTTTGCACTCTATAAGTACCGCCCTCCTTGGCGATCCAGCGCCATTTCACAGAGGGACACAGAAGGGGTAGCACAGTCTGTAGAGCAGTTGGGCAGCAACATAGGTAGAATAGAAAGAGGAGGGGTTGCAGTGTTCTTCAAAGTCTACAGTGACATTCAGGAGAGCTCCATTGCTAATTGTCATTGCTGAAATAGAATTAATAAGGCAGGCCTGGTCATCTAAATCTGCAATCCCATAATGTACAGTGTTATATAGGTAACATACAAAGAGGAGAGCTCCATTGCTAATTGTCATTGTTGAAATAGAATTAATAGGACAGACTTGGTCATCTAAATCTGCAGTCCCATAATGTACAGTGTTATATAGGTAAAACACAAAGAGGAGAGTTCCATTGCTCCATTACTAATTGACATTGCTGAAATACAAATACTAGGCCTGGCAGGCTTTTCTTCTGACTTCGCAGCCAAATTGTATGGTGTTATATAGGTTACACACAAAGAGGAGAGCTCCATTGCTCCATTGCTAATTGTCATTGCTGAAATAGAAATGATAGGGCTGGCTGGCTTGGTCTAAATCTGCAGTTACATTTTACTGTACCATAGCTCACTCAGAAACAGGAGAGGTGGCAGGGTTCAGTGCTGAAATTGTAATAATAGGGTTGTCAGTGTTCTTAAAAGTCTCCAGTGATATTCTACTGTGCCATAGCTTATACAGAAACAGTAGGGGTGAAACTGTTGTTGTCACTCTCCAGTCTCAGCCATGATGATACTAATCCCTCTACCTCATTTGATAAAGCCTATGTTCAAGTGCATAGTGGTTTTAAGTCAGGGAAACAAAAATGTAAATTAAAAGCTTGTACCTTTATAAAGAAAAAATAACCTCTCTAAAAAAAGGTGAAAATTTACTGTAGAAAAACATAAAATTGCCAAGATGCCATTCTGCACAAAATATTACCAAGCATACCAGCATCAGGTAGCTCTCTTCTCTCAGCTAGATCTCAGCACCTGCAATCTACACTGTCATCATAATCACCCTCATCATTGTGTACATCTTCGTCAAACAATACTAATTCATCACCACTGGAATTCACCATCACAGAAGTCTGTGTACTTTGATGTAATTGCCGATAATGACCTTCCTCATGGAATTTGTAGTTCATTTTATGGCAGACCTGTCACGATTTTTGGGCAATTCTTTTATACCAGACCAAATGTCAAAATGTTATGTTGACTCATCTGCATCACCACTGGGTGTCTTGGGAAAGCTTCGTTTTTCCTAGAAGCAGTTGGCAGAGAAACTGAAAGAGGAGACGTAGTTGTTTCATGTACCACTTGAGCTGTCAGACTGCTGACCAGGAGCTCATTGCATCTCTTGTGATCTGGGACAGTGGGAAATAAAAATATAGCTCTTAAGCCTAGGATCAAGCACAGTTGGCAAAATGTAGTGATCCGATTTCAAGATGTTGATAACTCTTGGATCCTGGCAAACCAAAATAAGTACCTAATCTACAATTACAATATAGTTAGCGGATTTGCTTTGTTTCATTTCCTCCTTCAATTTATCTAGCTGCTTCTCAAAAAGTCTAATTAGGGGAATTACTTGACTCAAGCTAACAGTGTCTGCACTCTCTTCACAGGTGACTACTTCGCTGAACTAAAGTACATTCCCCCTCAAATTCTTTTCTTCTTGTAGCTGCTGCGTTCTCCTACATGCTGTTGTACAATCCCGAAAATTACCCTAAATATTTCAGGACACAGACAGCATCTCCTGCATGTCATTTTCATTTTTTAAAAAGTTCTGTACCACCAAGTTGATTGTGTGAGCAAAACAGGAAATGTGAAGGATTTCTCCCTGCTGTAATGCTCTAACAATATTAGTGGCGTTAGCAGAAATCACATATCCTCAGGAGAGTCCAAGCAGGATAAGCCATGTTGCAATGACATTCCTTACTTTTTCAAACAGGTTGTCATCAATATTACCTCTGACCTGTGCCTTGTCTTGTCTCTGATAATCACCTCTCACTCCCGCCTTCAACACTTCTCCCGTGCTGCTCCTCACTTATGGAATTCCCTACCACGCTCAATCAGACTTTCCCACAGCCTTCAAATCTTTAGATACTCATTGTAAACCCATCTCCTTTTTACAGGTGACCTTATCCTCGATAACACTATTCACACTAATGCACCCTCACAACTATCCCAATCTCCACTCTGAGCCACATTTGCTCCTCTTGTGTCAGCTGTGCCCTTTTCCCTTTAGAATGTAAGCTCTCTAATGAGTTGGGTTCTCCATACCCTTTGTTTTCATGTCTCCATTCATTTTGTCTGCCGTGTCTGTGCTTGTTTTACGTATGTCTTGTTTTATGTATGTCCTTGTCTTCCCTACTGTACGGAGCTGTGGAGCACTATGGTGCCTTACAAATCTACGATAATAGTAATAATAATAATAATAATAATAATATGCCTCTTAGTGAAGCAGGTGATACACAGATTAGCCTGCTTTAGAAAAATGTGACGTACTTTGGTACACGCTGCTGCTGTTCCTGCTGGTGAATCACCAACACAGTGGGCTATCACAGTCATATAATCTTTAGTTTGCCGAGTTAGTGGGTAGAATGGCATTTTATAGCCCAATAATTACATTTTTGCAAACCTTCTGGTAGAGGTGAGGAATAGCTTTTCAAGTAAAATGGTGTTGTGATGGAATTTGGTAACGGGGACACAAGACTTCAAGTAATTGTCTAAAGCAGCTGCATTAATAGTGGATATTGGATGCACATCTAATACTAGCATAGTCCCATGGCGTCTGTGATCCGCTTTACGACTGGGTGACAGCTTTCAACCTTGCTAAGGATTGTTTAACAGTCAATTGTTGTAAACTACTAGTAGTCTTCTTCTTGGTCTGCTTCTGGGTTGAAGATCCGCCCCCAGCACAAGGATTCTTCTGAAGAGTCCTGGATAGGGGAGGAGTCATCTCGCATTAGCAACTTGGATGCAGGATTAACTAAGATCACTTGTGAGGATATTGATGATAAAGGTGCTGTGGGTGTAGATTGCAGGTGCTGGGATTTAGATGAGAGAAGGGAGGTAGCTGATGCTGGACTGCTTGTTTTTATTTTTTTAGCATAAATTTCTGATTTTCCCAAGAGCTTTCCATGAACTCGCTTCAAATGATGTAACATGGATGAGGATCCTCAATGGCTAAAGTCCCTACCTCTACTGACTGTGGCTTTGCAAATGCTACAAATAGCTAGCCAACTGTTGTCAGGATTTGGTTAAAAATAATTGAACACATAAGAGGTGGATCTTATGCCCAGGCATGACAATGGCCTTCTTCTTATCACTGGCAAGAACTGCTGCAGTCTTTGTATGAAAGTGTATGAAAATAATATTGTGACCTGTGAGGTGGTCAAAATTGATTGCAAATGACTTGAATTTAGTGTTATTGAGGTTAATAATAATGTAGGAACAAAAAAAGAGCAAAATTATGTGATTTTAGCATATTTTAGCAATTTTTCTAAAAAATACAGATCCAAAACCAAAACACATGAGAGAGGTTTTGCCAAAACCAAAACACAAAGCCAATCCAGATCCAAAACAAAAACCAGTTCATGGGGGTCAATGAGCATCCCTATTATTGACCCTTGAAGTAAATACATAAAACAATCAAAATGTACCCATATTGCCAATAGTTATGTGTCTGCATACACAGACAATTAAATTAGAAAAGTAGTAAAAATTAGACCCGGAGGCATGTTGGGCCAACTGGTGCGCAGGCTGTTTTACGGTACAGGTACTGGTACAGGCACGGAGGTACGCTGTGCCACTTGGAGCATGGGCCGTGGTATGGTACGGGTGTGCTGGTTCAACCCCGGAGGAATAATGGGCCACTTGGTGCGCGGGCCATGGTATGGTATGCTTGGGTGCTGGTTCAGCCACGGAGGTATGATGGGCCACTTGGGGCATGGGCTCGATGCAGGACTTGGGTCCTGTAGCTGGTGCAGCCTTTAGCGTGGCATTAGAACACTGTACAGACGATAAGCAAGGTTGGTAAAGCACACATTGATGGTAGTGAGGCATTGGAAATATGTTCCCTTCAAAGAGTTGGCTTAGGTTCGGTGCAAGTACAGCCCCTTTGGGCTGGCTTGTGGTGCATTAGGATTAGCCCATAAGGGTTCAGGTTCCGGAATGCCTGGGGATTATTGTCACAATGTAAGGATAAACTACAAGGGTGCACTTAGGTAAAATGGTGGATAAATACTGATGCCCCGAGGGTGGGTGACCCGTAATGGGACGTCCAGATTGTTATTAATCAGTTGCCGATGCTGCGTACAGTGTTCTCTCTCCACCATATCAGTGAGTGGTTAAATAATTAAATTAGTTAATTTGCCAACAATTTGGTGTGATGTCCTTATTATATAGCACAAGTGTTAAGGTTGTTTGGAACCCCTCCAGCCAGTGCAGCAAAACCCGGAGTCTGTTCTGAAAGTCTGGTTTTCACTGTCGCCCCTAGTGGTGGGGACAGACTTGGCGGCAGACAAACAGAGGGTCGTGAGATGTGCACTGACTGGGGAGAGCCCAGGAATAGCAGACAGCAGAGTGAAGTCCAGGCAAGGGTCTAGGGCCGGCAGCAGACAACGTATCCAGAGAACAAGCCGAGGTCAGAGGTCACCGGCAATACAACAGGGTCTAGAAACAAGCCAGGGGTCACAGGCGGGAAATCAGATCTAGAACACAGCACAGGAGCAAGAAACAGGGAACAGGGAGCCTAGCTACACTGAGAGCTATAACTGGCAGTGAGACTCTGTCCTCACTGCCTTAAGTAGTGAGGGGCACCAATAGGAGCAAAGTGCCAGCGAGACCCCTCCCTAATGAACTAACTACCAAGTAATTGGCAATGTAGAATGTGGTGTCCACACACACTGTGGTTAATGCACTGTTCCCTATATATATAAACACATATTCAGTGAATACTGAATGCTCACACTAATCTAATAAAAAACGCTAGTCATATAAATTAACCATTTTTCTGCGTGCATGCGCCCGGCTGTAGGACAGCTGGCCGGGCGCTGCAGCAGGAGAAACTGAGCGTCCCGTTTGTTTCCCAGGCAACCTGGATGTTGAGGGCGTAAGTGACGTCCCGGTCGTCATGGAGACGGCCGGGACGCCTGGGACAACCGGAAGTGAGCCGCGGCGGCTCATAAAAAAGCTTAAGATTAAGGGTTTATGGTTATGTTATCAACCGCTAAGCATTTGAAGGAATAAGGACAAGGTGATATGAACATGAGCAGGAAAGCACTCCTGAAAAATAATAGCTATCACATCAGACACTTAACTCTAATTTCATAGAAACATAGAATTTGACGGCAGATAAGAACCGCTTGGCCCATCTAGTCTGCCCATTTTTTTTATTAACCTATGGTACCTTAAACCCTATTTGATCATTTATTCTTTATAAGGATATTCTTATGTCTATCCCAAGCATGCTTAAACTGCTTTACTGTATTAGCCTCTACCACCTCTGATGGGAGGCTAGTCCACTTATTCACCACCCTTTCTGTGAAGCAGTCTTTCCTCAAATTTCCTCTGGACCTACATCCCTCCAGTCTCAGTGCATGTCCTCCTGTTCTAGTACTTCTCTTCCTTTGAAGAATGTTTCCCTCCTGTACCTTGTTCAAACCCTTGATATATTTGAAAGTTTCCATCATGTCCCCCCTTTCCCTTCTCTGCTCCAAACTATAGATATTAAGATCTTTGAGTCTTTCTAGGTAAGTTTTGTGCTGTAGGCCATGCACCATTTTAGTTGCTCTTCTTTGTACAGTCTCGAATGTATTTATATCCTTCTGGATATATGGCCTCCAGAATTGAACACAGTATTCTAGATGAGGCCGTGCCAATGAGCTATACAGTGACATTATTCTTTCTTTCTGCTACTGATTCCTCTCCCTATGCAACCAAGCATCTGACTTGCCTTCCTCATTGCTTTGTTACATTGCTTACCTGCCTTTAAGTAACCTGAAATAGTGACTCCTAGATCCCTTTCCTCTTCAGTAGTTTTCATTATTATGACATTAATACTATATTTAACCTTTAGATTTTTGAGACCCAAGTGCATGATTTTGCACTATTTGGCATTAAACTGGAGTTGCCACTCTTTCGACCATTCCTCTAGTCTACCTAAATCATCAATCATTTGATTTACCCCTCCTGGTGTGTCTACCCTGTTGCATATCTTTGTGTCATCTGCAAAAAGGCATACATTCCCTTCAATACCATTTGCAATGTTCCCAATAAAGATATTAAAAATCACTGGTCTAAGTACAGATTCTTGGGGTATTCCACTGGTAACCTTTCCCACCTGTGAATGCACTACATTTACTATAACTCTCTGTTTTCTATCCTGCTACCAAGATCTTATCCATTCAACCATCTTAGAATCCAATCCCAAGCTTTCCAGTTTATTTAACAGTCTATGATGTGAGACAGTGTTGAAAGCCTTACTAAAATCTAGATAAGCTACATCTACGCCCCCCCCCCTTGATCTATTACTTTAGTCACCCAGTCAAAAAAGTCAATAAGATTTGTTTTACATGATCTCCCCTCCCCCAGTAAATCTATGCTGTTTGGGATCCTTTAACTTACTGGATTTGGGATATTCTACAGTTCTTTCTTTTAAGAGTGTTTCCATCAATTTCCCTACTACTGATGTAAGGCTCACCGGTCTGTAGTTACTTGCCTCTTCCTTGCTTCCACTTTTGTACAGTGGGACTACATTTGCTTTTCTCCAGTCCTCTGAAATTACTCCTGTGACTAGTGACTGGTTGAATAATTCTGTTAATGGTGTTACCAGCACCCCCTTAAGTTCTTTTAGTATCCTTGGATGTATCCCACCTGGCCCCATTGATTTATCCACTTTCATTTTTGAGAGCTCTGTTAGGACTTTCTCCTCTGTAAATATACTTGTATCTACCTCATTTGTTAAGTATACTTGCAACTGTTGCTGTTTTTGTTTAAAGTGTGGAGTTGGTTCCAGTAAGGATTGCTGTGCTGTGCTGAGAGAGTGATAAAGTTTGGGGAATTATTCTGTGTGTTTATTGAACGGGATTCGTTTTTCTGTGTGTTTATTAAGTGTCCCTTTTTTTTTTTTTTTTTTCCTTCTTTCTGTTAGAGCTAGTGGGTGTGGTTTAATTGCATAGTTGATACAGCTGGTTAGTGCAAGCTCTATTTAACAGGAGGTAGCAAGCGATTTCATTGAGCTTGTGATTTCACTGCTTTTTTGATTTCAAGTGATGTTTTTGTTTAAAGTGTGGAGTTGGTTCCAGTAAAGAGTTGAATCCAGGAAGGGGTTTAATCTGGTAAGTGGCTAGGAAAGGCTAGTACTAAAGTTCACTGTAGGCTATAAGAAGTTAGGTTAGCCATAATAAGATGAGTAGTAGCAGGCTTGATGATCTCACTCAATGCATATCTTGTCATATGTATGCACACTTGGAGCAAGTGTTCCAAGGTTTATACCTCTGTGAGAAATGTGAGCAATTGGTCTCTATGGAAGCCCAGGTAACTGATCTAAAGCAGACCATTGCAACATTGAGAGACATTGCCAACCTGGAGCAGAGTTTACAGCTCAACATTGATGCGTTAGCTGAGCAGGGTGGAGCAGAGACAGAGGAGGATGCACAGGTAGGCAGCTGGGTAATAGTTACTAGGGGTAGCAGAGGGAGGAAGAGGCAGGCCAGTTCTGAGCTAGGCAATCCCAGCAGATTTGCCAGATTGGATGAAGATACTGTGGAAGGCAGTTCAGAATTGGTAGAGTTGGATGACACTGCTTCCTCCAGCAACCAGGGGAATGGTCTCTCCAGCACAGAGGGGACCAAAGTTACTCAGGGACCCAGGCAGATTGTGTTGGTAGGGGATTCAATTATTAGGAAGGTAGATAGGGCAATCTGTTACCGGGACCGTGCATGCCGAACAGTGTGTTGTCTCCCGGGTGCTCGGGCTCGGTATATTGCGGATCGGGTGGACAGATTGTTGGGAGGGGCTGGGAATGACCCAGCGGTTTTGGTGCATGTTGGCACCAATGACAGAGTTAGAGGAAGAAGGGGTGTCCTAAAGAATGATTTCAGGGACATAGGTCGCAAACTTAAGGCAAGGACATCCAAGGTAGTATTTTCGGAAATACTACCTGTGCCACGCGCTAGTCCAGGGAGGCAGCGGGAGATTAGGGAGGTTAATGCTTGGCTAAAAGATTGGTGTAAGAAGGATGGTTTTGGATTCTTAGAGCACTGGGCTGATTTCTCGGTCAGTTGCCATCTTTATTGTCGTGATGGATTGCACCTGAATGAGGAGGGGGCTGCAGTGCTAGGGGAGAGGATGGTTAGAAGGTTGGAGGAGATTTTAAACTAGGCTCCGGGGGGGAGGGGCAAGCAAGTATTTATGGGATAGACATTGAGAGTAGTAAGGAGGAATTTAACAAGAGTAAAGGGGGTGGAGAGGGGGGAAAGGGAAGCATAGCCGATAAGGAGCGGCCCTTTTTAAAGCAAGAAGAAATACCTAAGGGAGGCAATAGACTTAAGTGTATGCTTGCAAATGCAAGAAGCCTGACAGGTAAAATGGGGGAGTTAGAACTAGTAGCAATGAATGAGCAGTATGATATTATAGGTATTACTGAGACCTGGTGGGATGATACACATGATTGGGCAGTCAACTTGGAAGGCTATTCTCTCTTTAGGAGGGATAGGGTAAATAAAAGGGGAGGAGGAGTATGTCTTTATATTAAGCCAGAATTAAAACCAAGTATTCAGGAAGTTATATACGAGAATATTGGTGATAATATAAAGGCATTGTGGGTGGAAATATCCAGCGGAGGATAAAGTTCAGAGAAGTTTCTGATAGGGATATGCTATAAACCGCCAGATATTAGTACGATTGAGGAAGCCCAATTTCTACAGCAAATTGAAAAGGCTACACAACTAGGTCAAATTTTAATTATGGGGGATTTTAATTATCCGGACATTGATTGGAGTACTGAGACCTGCGGTACAGCTAGGGGAAATAGGTTTCTGAGCACGCTAAAAGACCATTACATGTCCCAGTTAGTTGAGGAACCAACTAGGAACCGGACTATACTGGACCTAGTAATAACAAACAATGTAGACGTAATATCAAATATTCAAGTAAAGGAGCACTTGGGAAACAGTGATCATAATATGGTCTCATTTGAAATTAGTTTCCAGAAACAACAGTATAAGAGATCAACTAGGACTTTAAACTTTAAAAAGGCAAATTTTAATATGCTAAAGGAGTCTATAAAGAGCATAGACTGGGACAAAGCCTTTGAAGGAAAAAATACGGAAGAAATGTGGGCTGTCTTTAAAATGTTGTTGGAAACATACACGTATAAGTTCATTCCTATGGGAAATAAATGTAAAAGAATTAAGTCTAAACCAATGTGGCTAAATAAAAAGGTAAGGGAAGAAATGCAAAGAAAGAAGCGTGCATTTAAATTGTTTAAGTCTGAAGGGTCAGAGGAGTCCTTCCATAGGTACAAGGAATGTAATAAAACATGCAAAAAGGAAATTAGATTGGCTAAATTAGAAAATGAAAGGCATGTTGCAAAAGAAAGTAAGACAAACCCCAAAAAGTTTTTTAAGTATATAAATGGCAAAAGGATTAAAAAAGATAATATAGGACCCCTAAGAAGTGAGATGGGTGAATTGATAAATGATACTAAGGAAAAAGCAGAGATATTAAACACGTTCTTTTCTTCAGTATTTACCAGAGAGGAACAAATGGCAGGAGTAATACATAAAAATGGAAATGAAACCATGCCATTAATTAATACTTGGTTGTCAGAGGAAGAAGTCCAAAGGTGACGGAAGAATATTAAGATAAATAAAGCTCCAGGTCCAGATGGCATACACCCAAGGGTCCTTATGGAGTTAAACTCGGAAATAGCTAGACCGCTATTCTTAATTTTCAGAGATTCAATCTCATCAGGCTCAGTACCAAGGGATTGGCGAATAGCAGATGTGGTGCCGTTGTTTAAAAAGGGGACGAGATCACAACCAGAGAATTATAGACCTGTAAGCCTGACATCAATAGTGGGGAAACTACTGGAAGGTATTTTAAGGGACAGTATTCAGGATTACTTGGTACGCAATAAAATTATTAGTGGGAATCAACATGGATTTGTGAGGGATAGGTCATGTCAAACTAATCTAATTAGTTTCTACGAGGAAGTTAGTGGGAACTTAGACCAGGGCAGGACAGTAGATGTGGTCTACTTAGATTTTGCAAAGGCCTTTGATACAGTGCCACACAAGAGGTTGGTTTACAAAATAAGGGAACTGGGTCTAGAAATCAAAATTTGTACTTGGATCGAAAACTGGTTAGAGAATAGGGAACAGAGAGTTGTGATAAATGGAACATTTTCTAATTGGTCAAAAGTCTTAAGTGGAGTACCTCAAGGCTCCGTGCTGGGACCACTCCTTTTTAATATATTTATTAATGACCTTGGTGATGGTTTAGAGAGTAAAGTTTCTATTTTTGCAGATGACACTAAACTCTGTAAGGTAATAAAATCAGAGCAAGATGTAGCTTCTCTACAGAGGGACTTAAATAAACTGGAGGATTGGGCGGCTAAATGGAATATGAGGTTTAACACAGATAAATGTAAGGTTATGCATTCAGGGATCAAAAACAAGAACGCAATCTATAAATTAAATGGAATTAATTTGGGAGAATCTATAATGGAAAAGGATTTGGGAGTGCTCGTAGACAGTAGACTTAGCAATAGTGCTCAATGTCAAGCAGCAGCTGCAAGGGCAAACAAAGTATTGGCATGCATAAAAAGGGGCATAGATGCAAGGGAAGACAGTGTAATTTTGCCACTGTATAAATCGTTGGTAAGACCTCATCTTGAATATGCAGTACAGTTCTGGGCACCACTCTATAAAAAAGATAATTTGGAACTAGAAAGGGTTCAGAGAAGGGCGACAAAATTGATAAAGGGTATGGAGTCATTAAGTTATGTGGAAAGGTTAGCCAGTTTAGGCATGTTTACTTTAGAAAAGAGGCGTCTAAGGGGAGATATGATTACTATGTACAAATACATTATGGGTCAATACGGAGAGCTTTCATGGGAACTTTTTACCCCAAGGACCATACACAGGATACGTGGTCATCCCCTAAGGTTAGAGGAAAGGAAATTTCACAACCAGCAAAGGAAGGGGTTCTTTACAGTAAGGGCAGTCAAGATATGGAATTCATTGCCAGGGAAGGTTGTGATGGCAGATTCAATAGATATGTTTAAGAAAGGGTTAGACAAATTTTTAGCGGAAAGGTGTATCCAGGGATATGACCGTTAATTTAAAATAAAGGATAGTAGTGGATATAGGGTAAAAATTGGATTGCAATATTGAGTCTGGTGGGATTTTCAAAATTGAAACAGATGGGCGGTTGCCTACTCTGGATTAATTTCAAATATAAGTGCAGGATCGCAGGAGATTCAAAATAGGTTGAACTTGATAGACTGGTGTCTTTTTTCAACCTCATCAACTATGTTACAACTATGTAACTTTACTGTGACCCCTTCCCCGCTTTTTCTGTAGTGAACACTGAGCAAAAATAATTATTAAGATGATCTGCTACTACCTTGTCTCCCTCAACTAGACCCTCACTTTCTGTCTTTAGTCTTATTATTCCTCCTTTTAATTTTCTCCTTTCACTTAGATATTTAAAAAAAGTTTTGCCGCCTTTACCTACTGACTGGGCCATTTCCTGTTCAGATTGTGCCTTTGCACATCTGATTGCCTTCTATGTCTCTTTCTGTCTAGTAAGATACACCTCTTTGTCTTCTTATATTTCCTAAAGGCCATTTTTTTTTCACAATACTTGCTACTTCTTTTGCCAACCACACTGGCTTCCTTTTCTTTTTCCTTTTCTTAACCCTTTTCATACAAAGGTCTGTTGCTTTAAGTATTGCACTTTTTATTGTTCCCAACTCTCCTGCACTCCTTTCAAGTTTATCCACTCTGCCAAAGAGTTTCTTACACATTTTTCCATCTCTACAAAGTCAGCCTTGCTAAAATCTAACACCACGCAGTCCTAGCTCCAAAAGACCTGGGTCACTCCTCCCTGAGATGTTATAGCCTGTACCCTTTATCCTGCCCCCTATGACACTCACACAGACATCACCACCTTCCCTGCTTTGTTAACCCTTAATGGGGTCTTAACTAGTTATGTACACAAACCTCAGCTTTTAAACTCCTTCAGACTTAATTCATCCCTCAGTTCTAATTCTGCTTTACTCCTCCCATCTAATCTCTCTCTCAGTCCTGTCATATTCTCCTCTGATATACTCCATTTTCTTAACCATGATGCAACCAAAACTCTTGCCCAAACTCTCATCATCGACTGACTACTGCAATCACTTCCTATCTGGCATTGTACTCAACCATCCATCACTCTTCAGATCCCTACACTTGCTCCAGAATCCAATTCAAATTACTTTCCTTTACCTACAAAGCACTCAACAACACCACCCGTTCATATATTTCAAACCTCACTTTGAAATACTCTTCCTTGTGCCCTCTTGAATCTACCTAAGACATGTGCCCCGACTCTAACCACCTTTCACTTCTGCCTACAAGATTTCTCCTGAGCATGTACCCAATTATGGTATTCCATATTACGCCCGTTCATGCTCTCCTCGAGCCTTGAAATCTTTAAATGCTCCTGGAAAACCCACCTCTTTATTACAGCTTACCCTATTCCCACCTATATTTTTTCACACTAGTACTTACAATTGTGCCCTCCATACCTTTTACTTTCACTTCTGATTTTTTTTGTACTTTGTAGGTTTCTGTTTTATGAAGAACTTATTTTCCCTACTGTCCAGCTCTGTGGAGCATTTTGGCACCTTACAAATCAATGACAATAATGATAATACAATGGAGAAACTACACTGAAGATGTGAATATGTGTGCAATTTGTACAATGGGGAAAATTCTACACAAATAATTTTTACTATAGGGTTATCTAAGTAGTATATGAATTGTTCTAAGACTGCACAGAACAGAAGTAAACATAGACATGTGACATTAGCTGTTTCACACTGATCTCTTTTACATTAAGTGCACTGTGATTGGCCTGATAATCCAGGGAGCATAAATTATTTGATGAATTTTGGGCAAATCTGTACTGAAATTTAGCTGAATTTTAGATACATCTAAAATGTTTCACCTATCTCTATTATGCACTAGCCAGCAGAAAGCAGTTTGACTTTATATACTAGCCACCATTTTATACACTAGTTACCAGATTTAGGGTCTGATTTACATACTAAACATGGAACTGGTATATGCATTATATAGCTGATTCCAAATTGGGGGTCTACATTGCACCAATTGTTGCCACCAGAGTTAATTGCGATTTGTTTACTATTCACCATAATGTATTGCTTTGCATACTGACAACAGATTTGAGTTCGATTTTTACATGTTCCAAAGGAAAAGTTTATACTTTGTATATTGATATTATAGTCATTGGGGTAGGAGGTGGAGAAGGCAGGGGGTCTCTTTATTAGATTGCAGGGTGCCCCAAGATGTGCCCTGGCACTGAGCCAGTAGGCTAAAAGCTGCTTACTGTGTGTTGTAAATCTGTGAGTAACAGTTGACAATAACCTGAACCATTCTAAGTTGTGCAAAAAGTGTTTGCATCTCTCTCACACTCATAAGAATTCCTGAAATCTGCAAAGGGGGGGGGGCTAAACTCTCACATCTTTCCATCCCCTATACCTTAAAATAGTAACTTGAATGGCTGCATATATGGGTGATGAGAATACTTAGTTGGGTTTCATGATCTTGTTTATGTTATTTAAAGGTATTGGGGGTACTCTGGCAGGTACCTCATATAACAATTTAAACATCTACTGTGACAAATCTTGCCTACCTTCCCTTATGTACCTTCCTGCTTCCATTGCCTTTCATTTTTGAATATATGGACATGCATTGTATCAAAACATCTACAAACATCATATAAGTTTAATGCACATAGTAATTAGGGATGTGCACCGGCGACTTTTGAGGTCTCGTGTTTTGTGTTTTGGATCCGGATTTTCGTTATTTTTGAGGTTCGGATTTGTCTCGCAAAACACTTGACGAAAGGTCTCGGTTCGGATTTAAGGTTTTGGATTCGGATTTTTTTGGAAAAAAACATAAAAAGTTTAAAAATCAAGTTTTTGGGCTTATTTTCACTCCTAGGCTATTATTAACCTCAATATCATTCAATAACAAGCATTTCCACTAATTTACAGTGTATTCTGAACACCTCACAATATAGTTATTAGTCCAAAACGTTGCAACAAGGTATCTTTCTGGACTGCGTAGAGGAGTGGGTCACCACAATATATATTAAAAACCCTGAACTTTTATGATTCGCACCAATAAATGTACCTGGACTGCGTAGAGGAGTGGGTCACCACAATATATATTAAAAACCCTGAACTTTTATGAATCGCACCAATAAATGTACCTGGACTGCGTAGAGGAGTGGGTCACCACAATATATATTAAAAACCCTGAACTTTTATGAATCGCACCAATAAATGTACCTGGACTGCGTAGAGGAGTGGGTCACCACAATATATATAATAAGAAAACCATCAACTTGTTTGATTCGCACCAATAAATGTACCTGGACTGCGTAGAGGAGTGGGTCACCACAATATATTAAAAACCCTGAACTTTTATGAATCGCACCAATAATTGTACCTGGACTGCGTAGAGGAGTGGGTCACCACAATATATTAAAAACCCTGAACTTTTATGATTCGCACCAATAATTGTACCCAGGGCCGGATTAAGGGAATGGAGGCCCGTGGGCTATGGGGGTCTCCATTCCCCCGTGAGGGCCCCCCCCCCGTGATCCGAGCTGCCCCTCCCCGACACTCACCTCCTTCTCCGGCGCGCTGTGCGCTCTTTACTGAGTAGATCTCGTGAGAGTGAGACTCACGAGATCTCCTCAGTAAGGAGACTACAGCGTGCCGGGGAAGGACCGCAGTGAAAGTGCTCAGCAGCACTGATCGCGCCGGGGACGCCCCCGGCCCCGCCCCCGACCGATCAATACTGCTGCTGAGCACTTTCAAGGGCCCCCTGGATGCCATAGGCCCCTGGGCTGTAGCCCAGTTAGCCCTATGGTTAATCCGGCCCTGATTGTACCTGGACTGCGTAGAGGAGTGGGTCACCACAATATATTAAAAACCCTGAACTTTTATGATTCGCACCAATAATTGTACCTGGACTGCGTAGAGGAGTGGGTCACCACAATATATTAAAAACCCTGAACTTTTATGATTCGCACCAATAATTGTACCTGGACTGCGTAGAGGAGTGGGTCACCACAATATCTTAAAAACCCTGAACTTTTATGATTCGCACCAATAATTGTACCTGGACTGCGTAGAGGAGTGGGTCACCACAATATATTAAAAACCCTGAACTTTTATGATTCGCACCAATAATTGTACCTGGACTGCGTAGAGGAGTGGGTCACCACAATATATTAAAAACCCTGAACTTTTATGATTCGCACCAATAATTGTACCTGGACTGCGTAGAGGAGTGGGTCACCACAATATCTTAAAAACCCTGAACTTTTATGATTCGCACCAATAATTGTACCTGGACTGCGTAGAGGAGTGGGTCACCACAATATATTAAAAACTCTGAACTTTTATGATTCGCACCAATAATTGTACCTGGACTGCGTAGAGGAGTGGGTCATCACAATATATTAAAAACCCTGAACTTTTATGATTCGCACCAATAATTGTACCTGGACTGCGTAGAGGAGTGGGTCACCACAATATATTAAAAACCCTGAACTTTTATGATTCGCACCAATAATTATACCTGGACTGCGTAGAGGAGTGGGTCACCACAATATCTTAAAAACCCCGAACTTTTATGATTCGCACCAATAATTGTACCTGGACTGCGTAGAGGAGTGGGCACTGGGCACCACAATAAAATATATAAAAAACCTTCAACAGATCTGCATTACACTACACATACGGCTGCTCCTCCATCCTCTCCATCATATACATGTTGGAGTTTTAGCGTGTGACAACCTCTTGTTTTTGATAATGTCAGTGCATTTTGAATATTTTTCAATTTGCCCCACACCACTGAATGTACTTTATCCATGATACGCAATACGCATCTATCTATCTTGACTGCGTAGTGTGGTGGCCCCGGTACACAATTTGGTACCGAGGCCACAATATAATTAAAAAACCCTCCACGTGTCTGAATTCCACCAAACAAGTATCTGGACTGCATAGTGGGGTGGCCCCGGTACCCAATTTGATACCGGGGCCACAATACCTCCTCCAAACATGGTACAGACAATTCGTCATTGAGATCCCAGACAGACAGCGTCAAAGTGTTATTGTTTGACTTTGTAAACCTAAAAAACTGTCCCTGTTGCACATAGTCGTGCAATGAAGACTGACTTTTTCATTTAAAGGCACGATCTTTCAAGTGTAGTGTTTGTAAGTCTAAGTCATATTATACTTTTGGTAAAATTGGTTTATTTTGTTCCTCTTTATGGTAATTAATTAGTAATAGAATTAAAGTATGAAATAGAATTAAAGTATGAAATAGAATTAAAGTATGAAATAGAGTGGTATAGAGTTGTAGTGTGGTATAGATAGAGTGGTCCAAACAATATAATAATAAAACCCTCAACTGGTCTGAATTCCACCAAACAAGTATCTGGACTGCGTAGTGGGGTGGCCCCGGTACCCAATTTGATACTGGGGCCACAATACCTCCTCCAAACATGGTACAGACAATTCGTCATTGAGATCCCAGACAGACAGGGTCAAAGTGTTATTGTTTGACTTTGTAAACCCAAAAAACTGTCCCTGTTGCACATAGTCGTGCAATGAAGACTGACTTTTTCATTTAAAGGCACGATCTTTCAAGTGTAGTGTTTGTAAGTCTAAGTCATATTATACTTTTGGTAAAATTGGTTTATTTTGTTCCTCTTTATGGTAATTAATTAGTAATAGAATTAAAGTATGAAATAGAATTAAAGTATAAAATAGAATTAAAGTATGAAATAGAGTGGTATAGAGTTGTAGTGTGGTATAGATAGAGTGGTCCACACAATATAATAATAAAACCCTCAACTGGTCTGAATTCCACCAAACAAGTATCTGGACTGCGTAGTGTGGTGGCCCCGGTACACAATTTGGTACCGAGGCCACAATATAATTAAAAAATTGGGCATCAACTGTCACCGTTGTTTAATATCTGATACACCTAAATATGGACTGCACAGTGGAGTGGCCCCGGTAGTAAATGTGGTGCCGGGGCCACAATACCTCCTCCAACTTCCAAGTGTAGTGTTTATAAAGACAGACAGCGTCGAAGTGTTATTAGTTGACTTTCTTAACCCTAAAATTGTCCCTGTTGCAAATATTCGTGCAATGGACAGTTACTTTTCTATTGAAAGACTCAAGCTTTCAAGTGTAGTGTTTATAAAATATAAACAACAATACAGTAGTTTTAGAGCACGTCAATACCTCTTGTTTTAAATTATGACACGGCATTTTACTTTTGGTTTAATTTCTTGAATTTTTTTACATTTGGTTTTACTTTTTGAACATGGCAAACGACTGTTGCTTGGTCATATAATGCAAAAAAAAAAGTTCCAAGATGGAATTGTCCTTGGGCCCTCACACCCACCCTTATGTTGTTGAAATAGGACATGCACACTTTAACAAACCAATCATTTCAGCGACAGGGCCTACCAAACAACTTTGGCTGAAATGATTGGTTTGTTTGGGCCCCCACACCAAAAAAGCTATTCATCTCTCCCTGTACAGACTAAACAGGCTCTACTGAGGCAAGATGTCGTCCTCATCCTCAACCTCTGATTCCTCTCCCCCTACAGTGTGTACTTCCTCCTCATCACACATTATCAATTCGTCCCCGCTGGACTCCACAACCACAGGTCCCTCTGTAGTATCTGGAGGGCAGTGCTGTACTTCATTGAGGAATTGATTATTCATTTTTATAAACATTATTTTTTCAACGTTGTGAGGAAGCAACCTCCTTCGCCGCTCACTGACCAGGTTCCCCGCTGCACTAAAAACTCTTTCCGAGTACACACTGGAGGGGGGACAACTCAGGTAAAATAGAGCCAGTTTGTACAGGGGCTTCCAAACTGCCTTTTTTTCCTGCCAGTAACAATATGGACTGTCTGATATGTCTACTTGGATGGTGTCAGCAAAGTAATCATCCACAATTTTTTCTATTGTGACAGCATCCAATGCAGCGAGAGTAGACATGTCTGCAATGGTTGGCAGGTCCTTCAGTCCGGACCAGATGTTATCAGCATCCCCGCCAGTGCCTCTTTTGGGAAAACTGAGCTTTTTCCTCGCAGCCATAGATGTGGAAGAAAATGAGGGTGGAGCTGTTGGCATGTCACGGTCCTCTTCAGAGGACAATCTCCTGACCAGCAGGTCTTTGCACCGCTGTAGACTTGTGTCCGCCGGAAACAGAGACACAACATACGCTTTAAACCGAGGATTGAGCACGGTGGCCAGAATGTATTCCTCTGACTTTAAAAGAGTGACCACCCTCGGATCCTGGCAAAGCGTACGAAGGGCTACATCCACAAGAGCTACATGCTTGGTGTAATCGCAATGGCTTACCAGCTCCTCCCTCACTTTCTCCAGCTGCTTCTGCAACAGCCTGATCAGGGGAATGACCTGACTCAAGCTGGCAGTGTCGGAACTGACTTCTCGTGTGGCAAGTTCAAATGGCTGCAGAACCTTGCACAACACGGAAATCAGTCTCCACTGCGCTTGACTGAGGCGCATCCCCACTCCTTTGCCTATGTCGTAGGTGGCTGTGTAGGCCTGAATGGCCTTTTGCTGCTCCTCCATCCTCTGCAGCATATAGAGGGTGGAGTTCCAGCGCGTCACAACCTCTTGTTTGAGGTGATGGCAGGGCAGGTTCATGCTTTTTTGATGTGCCTCTAGTCTGCGGTAGGCACTGGCTGAATGCCGAAAGTGTCCAGCAATTTTGCGGGCCACCGCAAGCATCTCCTGCACACCCCTGTCATTCTTGAGGTAATGCTGCACCACCAAATTAATGGTGTGGGCAAAACATGGGACGTGCTGGAAATTGCCCATATTTAATGCCCGCACAATGTTACTGGCATTGTCTGACACCACAAATCCCCATGAGAGTCTAAGTGGGGTAAGCCACTGGGAGATAATTTCCCTCATTTTCTCTAATATGTTGTCAGCGTTGTGCCTCTTATTAAAGCCTGTAATGCACAATGTTGCCTGCCTTTGCATGAGCAGCCATTTTGTAGATGCTGCTACTGATGCAGCTGTTGCTGTTGCTGCGGAAGGGGATGCATCTACCCAGTGGGCTGTCACAGTCATATAGTCCTTCGTTTGCCCAGAACCACTTGTCCACATGTCCGTGGTTAAGTGGACAGTGGGTACAACCGCATTTTTAAGAGCACTGAGGACACTTGATCGTACTTCTCTGTACATTTTTGGTATCGCCTGCCTGGTGAAGTGGAATCTCGAGGGGATTTGGTACCGGGGACACAATACCTCCATCAACCCTCTAAATCCCACTCCACTGATGGCGGACACCGGGTGCACGTCTAACACCAACATTGCAGTTACAGCCGCAGTTATACGCTTTGCAATAGGGTGACTACTATCGTATTTGGTGGTCATGGCAAACGACTGTTGGACGGTCAATTGTTTTGTGAAAGACTTAGCGGTCTTACGACTTCCCCTCTGGGAAGATGACCGACTAACAGCAGCAACAGCAGCAGTGGCAGTAGTAGGCGTACCGCTGCAGGATTCCTCGGATGAATCCCGTATTGAGGAGGACTCAGTCTGGCTGCTGACTTGGGCTGCAGGACTGAATCTGATTGAGATTGTGGAGGAAGTTGACGAGGAGGGTGTTGCTGGTGTGTATCCAGCTGGACCACGGGATTTAGGTGTCCCTGTACCGATGAGGGTCCTAGCCCCAGTTCCTGAACTAACCACTGAACTATGAAGGTTATTCAGGTGACGTATAAGGGAGGATGTTCCTAGGTGGGCAAGATCCTTACCCCTGCTTATTTGAGCTTTACATAAGCTACATATGGCCATACATTGGTTGTCTGGATTTGGATAAAAATAACTCCAGACCGAAGAGGTGCATTTTTTGGTCTTCTGACCAGGCATGACGATGGGCTTTTTCATCCCATGGACATCAGCTGTTTCCCCCCCTGGTGCCTCATTTACAATAACCACATCACCATCCTCATCATCAAGTTCCTCCACAGCGCCAGCTACATCATCAATAGCCTCCTCCCGAGCCACCTCTTCCCGTACAGTGATGGGAAGGTCAGGCTTGACAACCACCAACACCCTTGGACTCGCCTTGGGGATTTGTGATAATTTCTCTTTAGAAGGCAGAGTTGTTTGCTGTTTTGTTGCTGACAGCATAACTCTCTTCAATTTTTTGTAGGGGGGGGGAGGAGGAGGAGGGCTAAGATCCGTGGGTGAAGCTGAACCACTAGTCATGAACACGGGCCAGGGCCTAAGCCGTTCCTTGCCACTCCGTGTCGTAAATGGAATATTGGCAACTTTACGTTTCTCCTCAGATGATTTTAAGTTTCTCTTTTTGCTACTTTTTCTTAACTTGGGCTTTTTGGATTTTACATGCCCGGTACTACGAGATTGGGCATCGGGCTTGGAAGACGACGTTGATGGCATTTCATCGTCTATGTCATGACTAGTGGCAGCAGCTTCAGCACTAGGAGGAAGTGGGTCTTGATCTTTCCCTACTTTATCCTCCAAATTTTTGGTCTCCATTATATGTAGCACAAGATACTGCAGAATGTGTGAACTTGGTAATATTGCAGTACCAATGGACTTATACTGCTGGATTGGTTTTGCAAATTTGGTTATAATTATTATATATTTATTTTTTTTTTAAATTTTTTATTTTTTTTTACTTTTTTTTTATTTTTAAAAAACTTGGGAATAGTGGGGAAATAACTATGCCCTTAGAAGCACAGAGCACAGGACACAGCACCACTGGACTGAACAGGACACGGCACAGGACCCAGCAGCACTACGGAACTCAGCAGGACAGAGCACAGGACACAGCACCACTGGACTGATACTGCAGAATGTGTGAACTTGGTAATATTGCAGTACCAATGGACTTATACTGCTGGATTGGTTTTGCAAATTTGGTTATAATTATTATATATATTTTTTTTTTTAAATTTTTTATTTTTTTTTACTTTTTTTTTATTTTTTAAAAACTTGGGAATAATGGGGAAATAACTATGCCCTTAGAAGCACAGAGCACAGGACACAGCACCACTGGACTGAACAGGACACGGCACAGGACCCAGCAGCACTACGGAACTCAGCAGGACAGAGCACAGGACACAGCACCACTGGACTGATACTGCAGAATGTGTGAACTTGGTAATATTGCAGTACCAATGGACTTATACTGCTGGATTGGTTTTGCAAATTTGGTTATAATTATTATATATTTTTTTTTTTTTTTTAAATTTTTTATTTTTTTTTACTTTTTTTTTATTTTTTAAAAACTTGGGAATAATGGGGAAATAACTATGCCCTTAGAAGCACAGAGCACAGGACACAGCACCACTGGACTGAACAGGACACGGCACAGGACCCAGCAGCACTACGGAACTCAGCAGGACAGAGCACAGGACACAGCACCACTGGACTGATACTGCAGAATGTGTAAACTTTGTAATATTGCAGTACCACTGGACTTTTACTGCTGAATGTGTGAACTTGGTAATATTGCAGTACCAATGGGCTTATACTGCAGGATTGGTTGTGCAAATTTTGAGGTAATTAAAAAAAATTAAAGTAGTTTTTGGTATTTTTTAAAAAAACTTTTTTTTATTTTTTTAAACACAGGGGAATATTGGGGAAATAACTATGCCCTTAGAAGCACAGAGCACAGGACACAGCACCACTGGACTGAACAGGACACAGCACAGGACCCAGCAGCACCACTGACCTCAGAAGGACAGAGCACAGCACACAGCACCACTGGACTGATACTGCAGAACACAGCACAGCACAGCACAGCACAGCACAGCACTAAACAGCACAGAACTAAACAGCACAGAACTAAACAGCACAGAACTAAACAGCACAGAACTAAACAGCACAGAACTAAACAGCACAGAACTAAACAGCACAGAACTAAACAGCACAGAACTAAACAGCACAGAGGACCACCTAACACACCCTCCCTCTACCCTGATCAATGCCCGAGTGAAGATGGCGGCGACTAGCGGGGAATTTATAGGATCCGAGTATCGCGAGATCCGACAACGGGATTATGAGTCAGAGCCTCAGTTTCACTTTTGAATTTGGCGCCAATACCCGGATCTGTCTCGGATCCGACTCGGATCCGCAACGTTCGGGTGGGCTCGGATTTCATAAATCCGAGTGCGCTCATCCCTAATAGTAATGTACCAGGTGGATGCAATTATACGGTTGGAAGGAGCAGGTACATTCCTTTTGAATAGGAACATTTGTATGGTAGGATAATGGTACCATACCACTATCCTACTATCCAAATATACCCTACCACTACTAGCTTCTAAAGAACAAGATTTGGACATATACTGTGGCATATTAGAAGTAAGTTAGTAAATAGACTTATTAAAGGTAAATCTGATATCCCTTTACTGTCACAAGTTATATGAAACAAAAACTGAAATGAAGAAAAGCAGTTGATTTAGCCTGGTGCATTTTAGAGATTGATTATTATTAAAACTTAACTTTTATTGAATCAATTAAAATAATAGTTGCAAACTTCTAATCTGTAAATTGTTAAAATAATAGAAAGAATGTGCTTAAGAAAGGTGATTATGTTTTTAAAAATCAAACAAAAACATCTGGTATCAAGTAGGGATGAGCGCACTCGGATTTATGAAATCCGAGCCCACCCGAACGTTGCGGATCCGAGTCGGATCCGAGACAGATCCGGGTATTGGCGCCAAATTCAAAAGTGAAACTGAGGCTCTGACTCATAATCCCGTTGTCGGATCTCGCGATACTCGGATCCTATAAATTCCCCGCTAGTCGCCGCCATCTTCACTCGGGCATTGATCAGGGTAGAGGGAGGGTGTGTTAGGTGGTCCTCTGTGCTGTTTAGTTCTGTGCTGTTTAGTTCTGTGCTGTTTAGTTCTGTGCTGTTTAGTTCTGTGCTGTTTAGTTCTGTGCTGTTTAGTTCTGTGCTGTTTAGTTCTGTGCTGTGCTGTGCTGTGCTGTGTTCTGCAGTATCAGTCCAGTGGTGCTGTGTGCTGTGCTCTGTCCTTCTGAGGTCAGTGGTGCTGCTGGGTCCTGTGCTGTGTCCTGTTCAGTCCAGTGGTGCTGTGTCCTGTGCTCTGTGCTTCTAAGGGCATAGTTATTTCCCCAATATTCCCCTGTGTTTAAAAAAATAAAAAAAAGTTTTTTTAAAAAATACCAAAAACTACTTTAATATTTTTTAATTACCACAAAATTTGCACAACCAATCCTGCAGTATAAGCCCATTGGTACTGCAATATTACCAAGTTCACACATTCAGCAGTAAAAGTCCAGTGGTACTGCAATATTACAAAGTTCACACATTCTGCAGTATCAGTCCAGTGGTGCTGTGTCCTGTGCTCTGTCCTGCTGAGTTCCGTAGTGCTGCTGGGTCCTGTGCCGTGTCCTGTTCAGTCCAGTGGTGCTGTGTCCTGTGCTCTGTGCTTCTAAGGGCATAGTTATTTCCCCATTATTCCCAAGTTTTTAAAAAATAAAAAAAAAGTAAAAAAAAATAAAAAATTTAAAAAAAAAAAAAATATATAATAATTATAACCAAATTTGCAAAACCAATCCAGCATTATAAGTCCATTGGTACTGCAATATTACCAAGTTCACACATTCTGCAGTATCAGTCCAGTGGTGCTGTGTCCTGTGCTCTGTCCTGCTGAGTTCCGTAGTGCTGCTGGGTCCTGTGCCGTGTCCTGTTCAGTCCAGTGGTGCTGTGTCCTGTGCTCTGTGCTTCTAAGGGCATAGTTATTTCCCCACTATTCCCAAGTTTTTTAAAAATAAAAAAAAAGTAAAAAAAAATAAAAAATTTAAAAAAAAAAAAATATATAATAATTATAACCAAATTTGCAAAACCAATCCAGCATTATAAGTCCATTGGTACTGCAATATTACCAAGTTCACACATTCTGCAGTATCAGTCCAGTGGTGCTGTGTCCTGTGCTCTGTCCTGCTGAGTTCCGTAGTGCTGCTGGGTCCTGTGCCGTGTCCTGTTCAGTCCAGTGGTGCTGTGTCCTGTGCTCTGTGCTTCTAAGGGCATAGTTATTTCCCCACTATTCCCAAGTTTTTTAAAAATAAAAAAAAAGTAAAAAAAAATAAAAAATTTAAAAAAAAAAAAATATATAATAATTATAACCAAATTTGCAAAACCAATCCAGCAGTATAAGTCCATTGGTACTGCAATATTACCAAGTTCACACATTCTGCAGTATCTTGTGCTACATATAATGGAGACCAAAAATTTGGAGGATAAAGTAGAGAAAGATCAAGACCCACTTCCTCCTAATGCTGAAGCTGCTGCCACTAGTCATGACATAGACGATGAAATGCCATCAACGTCGTCTTCCAAGCCCGATGCCCAATCTCGTAGTACCGGGCATGTAAAATCCAAAAAGCCCAAGTTAAGAAAAAGTAGCAAAAAGAGAAACTTAAAATCATCTGAGGAGAAACGTAAAGTTGCCAATATGCCATTTACGACACGGAGTGGCAAGGAACGGCTTAGGCCCTGGCCCGTGTTCATGACTAGTGGTTCAGCTTCACCCACGGATCTTAGCCCTCCTCCTCCTCCCCCCCCCCTCCAAAAAATTGAAGAGAGTTATGCTGTCAGCAACAAAACAGCAAACAACTCTGCCTTCTAAAGAGAAATTATCACAAATCCCCAAGGCGAGTCCAAGGGTGTTGGTGGTTGTCAAGCCTGACCTTCCCATCACTGTACGGGAAGAGGTGGCTCGGGAGGAGGCTATTGATGATGTAGCTGGCGCTGTGGAGGAACTTGATGATGAGGATGGTGATGTGGTTATTGTAAATGAGGCACCAGGGGGGGAAACAGCTGATGTCCATGGGATGAAAAAGCCCATCGTCATGCCTGGTCAGAAGACCAAAAAATGCACCTCTTCGGTCTGGAGTTATTTTTATCCAAATCCAGACAACCAATGTATGGCAATATGTAGCTTATGTAAAGCTCAAATAAGCTGGGGTAAGGATCTTGCCCACCTAGGAACATCCTCCCTTATACGTCACCTGAATAACCTTCATAGTTCAGTGGTTAGTTCAGGAACTGGGGCTAGGACCCTCATCGGTACAGGGACACCTAAATCCCGTGGTCCAGTTGGATACACACCAGCAACACCCTCCTCGTCAACTTCCTCCACAATCTCCATCAGATTCAGTCCTGCAGCCCAAGTCAGCAGCCAGACTGAGTCCTCCTCAATACGGGATTCATCCGAGGAATCCTGCAGCGGTACGCCTACTACTGCCACTGCTGCTGTTGCTGCTGTTAGTCGGTCATCTTCCCAGAGGGGAAGTCGTAAGACCGCTAAGTCTTTCACAAAACAATTCACCGTCCAACAGTCGTTTGCCATGACCACCAAATACGATAGTAGTCACCCTATTGCAAAGCGTATAACTGCGGCTGTAACTGCAATGTTGGTGTTAGACGTGCGCCCGGTGTCCGCCATCAGTGGAGTGGGATTTAGAGGGTTGATGGAGGTATTGTGTCCCCGGTACCAAATCCCCTCGAGATTCCACTTCACTAGGCAGGCGATACCAAAAATGTACAGAGAAGTACGATCAAGTGTCCTCAGTGCTCTTAAAAATGCGGTTGTACCCACTGTCCACTTAACCACGGACATGTGGACAAGTGGTTCTGGGCAAACGAAGGACTATATGACTGTGACAGCCCACTGGGTAGATGCATCCCCTTCCGCAGCAACAGCAACAGCTGCATCAGTAGCAGCATCTACAAAATGGCTGCTCATGCAAAGGCAGGCAACATTGTGCATTACAGGCTTTAATAAGAGGCACAACGCTGACAACATATTAGAGAAAATGAGGGAAATTATCTCCCAGTGGCTTACCCCACTTAGACTCTCATGGGGATTTGTGGTGTCAGACAATGCCAGTAACATTGTGCGGGCATTAAATATGGGCAATTTCCAGCACGTCCCATGTTTTGCCCACACCATTAATTTGGTGGTGCAGCATTACCTCAAGAGTGACAGGGGTGTGCAGGAGATGCTTGCGGTGGCCCGCAAAATTGCTGGACACTTTCGGCATTCAGCCAGTGCCTACCGCAGACTAGAGGCACATCAAAAAAGCTTGAACCTGCCCTGCCATCACCTCAAACAAGAGGTTGTGACGCGCTGGAACTCCACCCTCTATATGCTGCAGAGGATGGAGGAGCAGCAAAAGGCCATTCAGGCCTACACAGCCACCTACGACATAGGCAAAGGAGTGGGGATGCGCCTCAGTCAAGCGCAGTGGAGACTGATTTCCGTGTTGTGCAAGGTTCTGCAGCCATTTGAACTTGCCACACGAGAAGTCAGTTCCGACACTGCCAGCTTGAGTCAGGTCATTCCCCTGATCAGGCTGTTGCAGAAGCAGCTGGAGAAAGTGAGGGAGGAGCTGGTAAGCCATTGCGATTACACCAAGCATGTAGCTCTTGTGGATGTAGCCCTTCGTACGCTTTGCCAGGATCCGAGGGTGGTCACTCTTTTAAAGTCAGAGGAATACATTCTGGCCACCGTGCTCGATCCTCGGTTTAAAGCGTATGTTGTGTCTCTGTTTCCGGCGGACACAAGTCTACAGCGGTGCAAAGACCTGCTGGTCAGGAGATTGTCCTCTGAAGAGGACCGTGACATGCCAACAGCTCCACCCTCATTTTCTTCCACATCTATGGCTGCGAGGAAAAAGCTCAGTTTTCCCAAAAGAGGCACTGGCGGGGATGCTGATAACATCTGGTCCGGACTGAAGGACCTGCCAACCATTGCAGACATGTCTACTGTCGCTGCATTGGATGCTGTCACAATAGAAAAAATTGTGGATGATTACTTTGCTGACACCATCCAAGTAGACATGTCAGACAGTCCATATTGTTACTGGCAGGAAAAAAAGGCAGTTTGGAAGCCCCTGTACAAACTGGCTCTATTTTACCTGAGTTGTCCCCCCTCCAGTGTGTACTCGGAAAGAGTTTTTAGTGCAGCGGGGAACCTGGTCAGTGAGCGGCGAAGGAGGTTGCTTCCTCACAACGTTGAAAAAATGATGTTTATAAAAATGAATAATCAATTCCTCAATGAAGTACAGCACTGCCCTCCAGATACTACAGAGGGACCTGTGGTTGTGGAGTCCAGCAGGGACGAATTGATAATGTGTGATGAGGAGGAAGTACACACTGTAGGGGGAGAGGAATCAGAGGTTGAGGATGAGGACGACATCTTGCCTCAGTAGAGCCTGTTTAGTCTGTACAGGGAGAGATGAATAGCTTTTTTGGTGTGGGGGCCCAAACAAACCAATCATTTCAGCCAAAGTTGTTTGGTAGGCCCTGTCGCTGAAATGATTGGTTTGTTAAAGTGTGCATGTCCTATTTCAACAACATAAGGGTGGGTGTGAGGGCCCAAGGACAATTCCATCTTGGAATTTTTTTTTTTGCATTATATGACCAAGCAACAGTCGTTTGCCATGTTCAAAAAGTAAAACCAAATGTAAAAAAATTCAAGAAATTAAACCAAAAGTAAAATGCCGTGTCATAATTTAAAACAAGAGGTATTGACGTGCTCTAAAACTACTGTATTGTTGTTTATATTTTATAAACACTACACTTGAAAGCTTGAGTCTTTCAATAGAAAAGTAACTGTCCATTGCACGAATATTTGCAACAGGGACAATTTTAGGGTTAAGAAAGTCAACTAATAATAACACTTCGACGCTGTGTGTCTTTATAAACACTACACTTGGAAGTTGGAGGAGGTATTGTGGCCCCGGCACCAAATTTACTACCGGGGACACTCCACTGTGCAGTCCATATTTAGGTGTATCAGATATTAAACAACGGTGACAGTTGATGCCCAATTTTTTAATTATATTGTGGCCTCATTATGTAACCCCCTGTCACTGTGTGTAGTGTGGGGTGCAAAGGGTACACAGTGCACCTCCTTCTCAAGCCCTGGCTAGCTGATGGGCATGGGTGTAAATGATCAGGGGGTCCCTGCACATGCAGGTGTTCCTTTGTAGTTAGTGGGACACAGGTAATGTCACTTTGGTGCAGTGTAATAGAAGTCACAATAATTTGGGCGCCAGACCATCTCTATAACAAACTGAACTTTTATTTACACTCTTCCTCCAGCACGATAATCATAATGGTTGCAGAATATATACATCTCCTTACTCTCTCCAGCACAGTTATTAATGAGAAATACGAATATGGTTGCAAATATCTTATCACTCCTCCTGCACAGTTCTTAATGTTATCCAGATGTTAAATAACATAATTTACATGTCTCTTGCACTCCATACTCACTGCAGATCACCCTTTCTGCAGGGGCACATGCATGGATGCTAATAGGCAGGCAGCCTCTCCTCCATGCAGCTCTGACACACTCTGTGTACCTCTCAACTGCAGCTCATCCCTCCTCTGCAGGGATAATGTCTCCTGTGCTCTGACACGTCACTCTGTGTACTCTCAGCCTCAGGATCTGACACTACAACTACCATGCCTCTTGTAGCAGCCCTCACTCCAGGGCCTCTTCCATGTGCAGTGTCCCCCTCTCTCTTGGGTTCACTATAGTGGCATGGAGTTCTCCCCCTCATCCAGGGCACACATTCCTTGCCCTGGCTCAGTCACCATGCTCAGACTTCCAGGCAATGCTGGGGGAGCCTGGGAGCTTCCACCCCAGGTCCCCAGCTACAACTCTCCTCTCCTGTGTCTTCTCTCTCTTTCTGACACTTTAAAGATCGTGCCTTTAAATGAAAAAGTCAGTCTTCATTGCACGACTATGTGCAACAGGGACATTTTTTTGGGTTTACAAAGTCAAACAATAACACTTCGACCCTGTCTGTCTGGGGTCTCTCAATGACGAATTGTCTGTACCATGTTTGGAGGAGGTATTGTGGCCCCGGTATCAAATTGGGTACCGGGGCCACCCCACTATGCAGTCCAGATACTTGTTTGGTGGAATTCAGACACGTGGAGGGTTTTTTAATTATATTGTG
Organism: Mixophyes fleayi; assembly: GCF_038048845.1. NCBI lineage: Eukaryota > Metazoa > Chordata > Amphibia > Anura > Limnodynastidae > Mixophyes > Mixophyes fleayi. Next base: position 310,897,545 of record NC_134402.1, on the reverse strand, counting down.
GCCTCGGTACCAAATTGTGTACCGGGGCCACCACACTACGCAGTCAAGATAGATAGATGCGTATTGCGTATCATAGATAAAGTACATTCAGTGGTGTGGGGCAAATTGAAAAATATTCAAAATGCACTGACATTATCAAAAACAAGAGGTTGTCACACGCTAAAACTCCAACATGTATATGATGGAGAGGATGGAGGAGCAGCCGTATGTGTAGTGTAATGCAGATCTGTTGAAGGTTTTTTATATATTTTATTGTGGTGCCCAGTGCCCACTCCTCTACGCAGTCCAGGTACAATTATTGGTGCGAATCATAAAAGTTCAGGGTTTTTAAGATATTGTGGTGACCCACTCCTCTACGCAGTCCAGGTACAATTATTGGTGCGAATCATAAAAGTTCAGGGTTTTTAATATATTGTGGTGACCCACTCCTCTACGCAGTCCAGGTCCAATTATTGGTGCGAATCATAAAAGTTCAGGGTTTTTAATATATTGTGGTGACCCACTCCTCTACGCAGTCCAGGTACATTTATTGGTGCGATTCATAAAAGTTCAGGGTTTTTAATATATATTGTGGTGACCCACTCCTCTACGCAGTCCAGGTACATTTATTGGTGCGATTCATAAAAGTTCAGGGTTTTTAATATATATTGTGGTGACCCACTCCTCTACGCAGTCCAGGTACAATTATTGGTGCGAATCATAAAAGTTCAGGGTTTTTAATATATTGTGGTGACCCACTCCTCTACGCAGTCCAGGTACAATTATTGGTGCGAATCATAAAAGTTCAGGGTTTTTAATATATTGTGGTGACCCACTCCTCTACGCAGTCCAGGTACAATTATTGGTGCGAATCATAAAAGTTCAGGGTTTTTAAGATATTGTGGTGACCCACTCCTCTACGCAGTCCAGGTACAATTATTGGTGCGAATCATAAAAGTTCAGGGTTTTTAAGATATTGTGGTGACCCACTCCTCTACGCAGTCCAGGTACAATTATTGGTGCGAATCATAAAAGTTCAGGGTTTTTAAGATATTGTGGTGACCCACTCCTCTACGCAGTCCAGGTACAATTATTGGTGCGAATCATAAAAGTTCAGGGTTTTTAAGATATTGTGGTGACCCACTCCTCTACGCAGTCCAGGTACAATTATTGGTGCGAATCATAAAAGTTCAGGGTTTTTAATATATTGTGGTGACCCACTCCTCTACGCAGTCCAGGTACAATTATTGGTGCGAATCATACAAGTTCAGGGTTTTTAATATATTGTGGTGACCCACTCCTCTACGCAGTCCAGGTACAATTATTGGTGCGAATCATAAAAGTTCAGGGTTTTTAATATATTGTGGTGACCCACTCCTCTACGCAGTCCAGAAAGATACCTTGTTGCAACGTTTTGGACTAATAACTATATTGTGAGGTGTTCAGAATACACTGTAAATTAGTGGAAATGCTTGTTATTGAATGTTATTGAGGTTAATAATAGCCTAGGAGTGAAAATAAGCCCAAAAACTTGATTTTTAAACTTTTTATGTTTTTTTCAAAAAAAAAATCCGAATCCAATACCTTAAATCCGAACCGAGACCTTTCGTCAAGTGTTTTGCGAGACAAATCCGAACCTCAAAAATAACGAAAATCCGGATCCAAAACACAAAACACGAGACCTCAAAAGTCGCCGGTGCACATCCCTAGTATCAAGAACCACAGTACACTAGATTTTCAGTAGATTTCAACATTGTTTGAGATTTCATGGAGAATAGTATACATATCTTGTAGGTTGTGCTTAGTGTAATTATTGAGAGTAGGGAATAAATAAAGATCATGGGCCTGATTCATGTTCGGATAAAGTCCATTTGCGTGCCATATTTTTTTCGTTAAATAGCACTGCGCATACTCACAGATGGACCTTACACCAATGCAATTCATGTCCGAACGCAAATGACACTTACTCTGGAACAGCCCGCAGAGACAAATCGTGGAAATGCTCAGGCTGAAATCTAATTTTCCCATGCTCCCCATAGAGATTGTGACGAAACGAGTTTGATTACGCCTTAACCAGCCTGTCCTTCGTTTCTCACAAAATGTGGAGTATAGCATGTACTTTTTATATACCTTACTTTTGTTCCCCAGCTCAACTGCAGTGTCTAATTACATATGGGTAATGGAACATTGTAGCTCATTGTAAATATGTATATTTTTTATTGTATATTGTTGATATTGCAGTGAAACTGTTATTTATTGTCTTTTAAGGGAAGTCAGGGGGGTTATGGGTAAGGATCAGGTGGTGTCCAGAATACATTTGAGGGGGCTGGAGCTGCATTCATTCTCCCCCCCTCCTTTCTCTACAGGAAGCCTGGAACAGCTGGGGACCCTGTGACATTACAAAGTAGTGTAAGGGGTTAATGTCAGGAGGGGTTAACTGTTCTCTGATATTTGGAGGTGGGGAAGGCCATTACATACCCATTGTCTTCCACATGACTTCCTGAGACATCCCGCGGATAACAATTGCTCTAGGCCAACTCTAACAAGCCTGACATTAAATTAAATATGTTTTTTTATGAAAAATGCCTCCTTCCCCCCAACAGCCCTAAAAATAAATTATAGCATTCACATTTAATAAATATGCCTATTTCACCCACAATGCAGAAACAGAGAAAGACAAATGCAAAGACAGGGGGGACAAAGAGAAACAGACACAAACAAAGAAGAGACAGAGATGAACACACAAAGGCACACATGGTGAGACTGGCATAGGTAGAGGAAAGGTAAAGAAATTGTGCAGACGCAAGACTGACAAAGAGATGGCAGGGAAAAGAGACTGGCACACATGGGGACGGGCAGAGAGTTTGGTGCAGATGGAGGTAGGGCTGGCACAGATAGGATAGGCAGAAAAGCTAGAACAGACAGGAGAGTAGCAGAGACTGGCACAGACAGGGTTTGACCTCTCTCCCATCACAACGTGACCACTCCCTTTTTGTAACTATACTTGCCAGCATTCTCTAACTTCCCTCCAAGAGATCACAAAGGTGAGATCAAGTACCAACTGTGGTGGGGGCATGACACAGTGATTAGCTTCATTTTGGTCCCACCACTTGCAGCGCAAAGCCTCGAATGCATCATTGAGGCAAGGACAAAAATTACGCTATAACCACAGATCGTGTCCTTCACCAGGATGCGGGCAGGATGCTGGAGTGTGGTGTCTTCTCCCGGGAATTTCCAGAGAACTACCTGAAATTTGTGAGTCTAACGGAAATTCAAAGAAAGTAGACAATACAATTGTGACTTTGTCACACTCTCTTCAGTATGGAAGTTGGGTGGACTGTAATAGTCGCATCCACAGAGAGAACACAAAGGTTTTCCCCTGGTACAATCCAGGAAGAATGAAAATCAGAGGGGCTGTAAATTCCTTAAATATGGCTATAAACATGTGAAATTTATTGATGCTTGCTCATTTGTGAAATGTGACAATGACCTTGTTGCTTGACATGACTGTTTCTCCCACCTTTTTACTGAAAGATTGCCACCAAGCAGGATCACTCTCACTACAAATATTTATTAACAGTAAATTTCCCTTTGAAAGCAGTTAATGGTTCTCTGCTGGACATGCATAAACTATGTTTTCACATGTCCAGCAATCCCAAGGTTGCAAGCCTGATAATTATTGTATAAATTGTAGGAACAGCCAAATGAAACAAAAGTTGAATCTAATTTAAATCTTTGCTTAAAAGTATACCATATTGCACACAAAGTGAAAAGGCGGAAGATGCTAATTCTAAAAATGATTTTCGAAAACCATAAAGGACAGTGTATTAGTATAAATGAATGGCAATATTATTGCAATTACGATAATTGCAATCCTTGAAATGAACAGAGATTAGTTTACTAAGCAGTAAGCAGTGGTGGTAAAAAAAAATGTTGGTCCGTAGTCATATATATAAATTTTCATTCCTGTTGTAGTGGTTCCCAAACTTCAGAGCGTGAGCAGGTTGCAAGCATGTGCCACCTAGCCAAAATATATAAATATATTTTAACCACATTACACAGATTAATTCAAAGTTTGTTTTATTGACTGAAACTCTGCTAAGCGGCGTCTCATGCCACAAAATTTTATTTGTGTCAAATTCTGCTACTTTGCACATCTCTGCTTGTAATACATATAAAACACATGCAAACAAAACGCATCCAAATGTAGAACAACTAACAAGAGTCCTTTTAGTTGTAACACTTAGCAGTTTATAACCTAGTGCATCCTGCCTATCACACCAGCTCTATAGTGGGGAAAACACAAGATCTCTGTGGTCCTACCCAGAGGAAAATACTGTAGAGTACAAAAACTAAGAAGTAAATTTAATTTAATTTGCATCACATATAAATTGTGCAGCACTGGGAAAATCACAGTTACCCATTTGTTACCTCTATAATGCATGCTTTTCTGCTATACTTTGGCCTGTCATTACACAGATGTATGAAACCCTAGAAGTTTGCAGAGATTAAGCTGAATTCCTGCCGTAAATTTGAGAAAATATTCTGGAGGCAGTCCAGGACACATCGCAGAGAAATGAATCAGCCCACAAGTGTTTTAATTAGAGATACTCGTTTTCTGAAAACCGAATCCACCCGAACTTAGGGGATCCGAGTAGGTTTGCGAGCCGGCTTGGTACTTTCGCATGTCCTCGGGTCTGAAACGAGGCAAAAGTCATTGTTGCGTTGTCTGATCTTGTGGGTTTTGGATTCCATAAGTAAATCCCTCCCCAGGAAAACCAGCACCATTGCTCACACAGAAACAGGGTTAGCAGTGTTCTTGTCACTCTCCATTCTCCAGTGACATTGCTCAGTGCCATCGCTCACACAAAAACAGAGGTAGCAGTGTTCTTGTCACTCTCCAGTCTCCAGTGCCATTACTCAGTTCCATTGCTCATACAGAAATGGGAGGGGTAGCAGTGTTCTTGTCACTTGACAAAAATTGACTTGAAATGACTGGAAATTAATGTTATTGAGGTTAATAATAATGTAGTAACAAAAAAAGAGCCAAATTATGTGATTTCAGAAAAAAATAGGGATCCAAAATCAAAACCAAAACACGCAAGGGCGGTTTTGCCAAAACCAAAACACAAAGTTTATCCAGATTCAAAATCAAAACACGGGCGTCAGTGAACATCTCTAATTCTAATATAGAGTATTATGTTCAATCTCTTCTCCTCATGACACTCTGGGCATGATTCATCAAGGCATGTATATGTTGATTTATGTGCATTTTAAACCGAATGCATGTTGCGCTCAGTATGCGTGCCTTGATGAATCAAGCCCTCCATCTTTAAAAACAGGCTCAACTTTATAGTAGGGGTGTATTACACACACACCAACAGTTTAATTCGGTGGTAGTCGTTTTCCCGACTGTGAAAACACCGACAACGAGGATACCTACGAAAAAACCCGATTACTATCACACTGACATGAATATATTAAAAAATTACCTTAAAAGTGACACATCACATTTAGGAAGACAGCGCCATGTTGACAGCTAGTAATTCCGAACACACTGCTTGCCGACACTTCAGTTTCACGTCACTTAACAGAGCAACATAGAGAAATCTGATTTTAAAGCGGCAATGTCTGGACCCCGCAAATACACACTTTAATCTATATGTGATCTTAATGTTAAAATTGTCTGAAAATAAATGAGAAATGATGTGATCACGATAACCCAACAATAATCATATGCAAATCATATGTGTTAATGTTATGTTAATTAGAGGATGTCATTGTTTTACCACGTAGTCTATTAATAAACAAAGAGAAAAAGATGAGTAAAATGTCACTTTCTGTAGATGGGAATATTTTTGTTTTTCTTTGCAGACTTATTCTGGCTACAGCAGGACTGGGAGCTTCTTATAGCATTGTGCACCTCATGCAAATTCTGCCTCAGATCTGAAAAGCTGAACTCGATAGACTGTGATGTTACAGAGACTTGGAGTTGTGTTCTAAACCTAGGTCTGGAGCAAATCATATAAGATGTTTTTATTTTGTTGTGTCCTAGGTCTATCCTCACTGATTGGTAAGTCAGGGACCAGGGAAGGTAAATCATGCAGGTATTTCTGATTACATGTGTTTCTCATACATGGTGAATTCTCAATTACAGGAGTTATGTCAAAAATACAACTTACTCATCCCTCCTCTGAATCAAAAAGCCAGTGTGTAAGGATACCACGTAAAACATCTGGATACACATTCACCAACTACTATATACACTGGGTTCAACAGGGAAAGGACTGAATTGGGTTGGACGTATTAATCCTTATACTGGAGGTGTAGATTATTCAGCATCATTCAAAGGAAGATTCGCAATGTCCAAAGATAATGCCATTACTACAGCCTATCTACAGATAAATAGTCTGAATTTGGATGATACAGCCACATATTACTGTGTTAGATACACAGTGTCAAAAGGATGGCATTTCACATACAAAAATTATGACATTAAAACGCTTAACAGCTGACATCTTTACTTCCTTTAGCCTCATAACCTTATTTTAACCATTATTTGATGGCATGATGGTGGAGAAAAGAGCAGTCAGTTCGACATCCGCCAGGCAAAACAGGATGCCCCAGCATTAACCATGGGACACCTGCAGATGGGGGGACAACCACACACACCCCAGGCGCACATATCTACCTTATATGGGGCACTACAGAACCCGCAACCTTTCTGGGCTAACGGAATGCAACCACAAACCGACCCGCACGGGCTATACTTGGACAGAGACTATAGCGGACTCCATCAAAGAGAAGCGGGTTAAGGGCGCCCACTACCTTAATGTGCGCCCTAACCGCTGGCCGTCGACTGCACTGCGTGTTCCGGCCACGCCTGGATCCTTAGGATCCGGGGCCCGCCACCAGCCTACCCTATCGATTCTACACTCCTGTAAACATTCCCTATGAACCAACCATGCTCTCATCGCTCATATGAACACCATCCCACCTATAGAGAAGGGAGTTCTGAAATCTAATAAATCTAATTGGATGTTCAAACCGCAAGCCACTTAGAGAGCGAGTGAACTGGACTACCACAGTATTACCTTTCTTCCTGCCTTTGACCTATCCAATTAACCACTACCGACCCCAAAATGAATATGCGACCCTTACTGCCGAATGCAACGCAGTACAATGAACTTATTAGTGACCTAGTACCCAAGTATGTAACGGGGTCCAGTGGTCTGTAAAGGCAGAAAAGCACAACAAAACATTAACATACATCAACTTTCCTAGTAGTTGGAAATGAAAATGAAAAGGAAAAAGAAAAGAGCAAGAAAAGGAAGCATTAAGACTCGTTAAGACCACACATACTCTGCACCCACAGCAGCACATCCTACCAGAGGCGCACATGCTCACAAAAGCTAAACAGGGAAACAAAGAAGGGAGCAGAAACACAAGTGAAGGTAAAACTATAAAACCAAGTGGTGCCAAGTGCCAATCAGGCCCACTTTTTAGTGGAAAAAAATGGCACCTGAAACCCTGTGTCACCACAGCAGAGAGAGTAAGCGAGGAGAAAAGGCAACAAAGAAGAGAAGGCTGTACAAAACAATTATACACATTAGATTTCCACCTCCAAGCTCATGACATAGCAGGCCTAGCAGCACCAGCAATGGCTGCAGATGTGGCAGACCCAATTCGGAAGTAATGGGTGCAGGAAATAAGGCCTAGTGCGACCAGAAAAAGGTTGCACACCACCAAAACTGATACTTGGTGAGGAGAGAATTAACACAGTCCCCAAGCCATGGGACACCGGAGTGACACCGCAGGCAACGAAATCCCTCATTGTTGCCATCGACAAACAACGCAACCATCCCTTGGGAACATATTAAACCAGAACCCTCTACCAAGTTGGTCGGATTTGTATCACCTTACTCGACAGTATAGAGGAGGATATACAACATGCTTTGCTACCGTACCTGACAAAGGAGCAAACCTAGAAGAGGCAATTAGTTTCCTCACCAGGAAGGCACAAATATAACATGACCCAAGCAGCGCTACATAATGCAACCTCATGCACGTTCCAACTTCCAGCTAGCTACGGGGGTGTGGACGCAACCCGCAAATGCACTCTGTTAAACTCTAGAAGGACAGACCCCAAAATGAGAAATCTTCTTGAATCTCAGTATAAAGATGAATACTTCAATGAGGGAGATTGCCACCGCCATTGCCCGCTTGAACCTCCGACCCTTTGAAAGTCCCATTATGGATTGGGTCTGTTTCAAAAGTACTCACTAGCACTCAATCACCACAGCTATCAGAGTGCGCAGCTTTCTCAAATTCCTAAGAGGTGTCACAAACAAAGTAATTGGAAGGCCTTACCTGCTGGTATTAGCGCTGCTACGCAAGGAGGCGCGGAGTCTATCCACGCCCCAGGTCTTCACCAGGGAACCCCGCAAGGAGTTATGGGCTTAGCTGCTGAGATGTGTCGGTCGCGGTTCTCCCAGGTAGCCACCAGCGAGGTCACGTGAACAAACGTAGTGAACAGTCTGAGGTCAAATTCGTGCAGGTAACGAGGTACAGAAGGATGAGGCAGAAGGGTAGTCAGGAAGCCGAGGGTCAGAACCAGGATAAAGTAACAGGAGCCAGGGAGAATCCAAAGAATCGCAAACAGGCAAAGGTCAATCCGTAGAAAGCAGGCAGGAGATATATATATATATATATATATATGTATATATATATATATATATATATATATATATATATATATATATATATATATATGTATAACAGGGGAGCCTAGAGACAGGTTGAGAGACTAGATACTCTGGCACCCTAGTGATGTCAGAGTCTAGTTTAAATAGAGGCGCCACCCCTGTCATTGGTGGAATGGAGCTCGGCGGTCAGCTGATCTGACCACCGACAGGAACTGCTGGCAAGCGTCTCCGTTGCCTAGCAACGAGACGCGATGTTCGGGCTCATGCGCCTGGCACTCCTGTGGGACCGGAAGTGACGTCCCGTTGCCTAGCAACGGGACGAGCGGGGATCAAGAAGGCGTCCGTCCTGGCACCAGGTAAGAGTGCGGGACGGCGCCTGACAAGAGGAGCCTACAAAAGGCCCGTACGCGTGAGACTGGGACAACCCATGAAGGGAAACAAGCCCCTCCCTAAAACAACATTTCCATGCATATCGGGCCCATGCCCAGAAAAACTTCCAAGCAATGGGTGATGCCATGATGGCCTGTGTGTTAGAAGGATCTGACACTCTCAAAGAACGCGCAGGAGACTGCACATCCCATACGTAAGCACTAATCCATCTAATAGCCATTGCCTATCCCCCCACTATGTCTACCACAGCTTAAAAAGATTGGTACACCACAGTACTTCTCAGGGATAGCATCATTCACTGCTGCATCACGCGGGAATCACAGGTGCTGTATTAGCACTAACTTACCCGCAGCCTCCTTAAGAAACACCCTGATCGGGGAAACCACCCAGTCCCGGTAAGTGGGTGATCCAAAAATGGCTGCACAATACCCCCCAACGCAATCTCCTTGCGAACTTTGTCCGCTAAAACCTCAGGAAATAAACTGGAATATTTCAGGTTTACTACCGCGTCCGTCTTGACAGACCCTACGCGATAAAACCTCTGCTTCCTATTCGAGTTGGGTAGCAAACAAGCCATCGGCTCCAGCTAACCACATTAATTAGTGATCCTGCCTTCTGCAGAGCCAAGAGGAAGGCCGATTACCTGCCCCTCCCCCTCTGACTGCCTTGTCATAAGACTTTGCGGGAGGTCCCCGTCCACATATGAGGCAAGTGTGGGAGAACCTGCACGCCGCCCAGAATGGATAACAGCGGCCCTTGCTGAGCAAGGGAGCACCAACCCCACCTCAGCCTGCCACATCATGGCCGGGAACCACCACCACAACCATACTGGGACACCCTCAACCATTGCACACCGTCACGATAGCCTAGCAAAAGGCTTAGGAGGCCAACGTATTTGACACCTGAATGCATGAACCTAAGCTCGCCACACCACCGGCCGTGATGAAGAGGACATTTCATGCACCATGTGCAAATATTTCCACATGATCATTCCCTCCTGCGGCCAAGTCTCCAAGTATCATACACATCCGTAAGCCAGTTATATAAGGTTTATAGCTAGTTGCAACCCGCCCACCTCGTGAAAGTGCCTTCGGACACTGCTTACTTAGCCTGCTTGAATGCGGCGAACATTGCTATGCACCTGCCTTCAACAATCCTGTCCCGGGCAGAAACTCTAACCTCCTGAAATATGGCCATCGAGCACAGCGCACCATTGCAGCCCCAGTTAGACAGAAACTTCCATAACGCCTAGCCCGTCGCCCTAGAGCCTGATCATCCTCGCGCACTACAAAATGCTCGCACAAATTCTTAACAAGGTTCCGGGGCAGTCCCTGGAACAAGAGAATGCAGTACTGGAGATATAACAATCAGACAACAATGGCTGTACACCAGGTAAATCATACATATGGATCTAACCTTACAGAATGAACAGCCCTCAGAGCCACCAAACTGATTTTCACCTCCTGATTGTGTTGAGGTGTGTCCTCCACCGCTCACGGACCCATCAAACCTGTCCACCACGACGGCCCCTGCATCTCCTAGGAGAGACATGTTACTGACAGAAGACATTAAGATTTTTATTTGAACTTTAATAGTATACATAAAAAATTGGAATACACACATACATATACCACTTCAATTATTCTCCAGCGAAAGCCTAAACTGAATCCTTAATACTTTTACCTGGCCCGCAGAAATGCTGGAGGGGGTTAAGCTAATCCCTCCAGTTGGCTGGCTTATTGGGCTACTAATGGCAGGAGGGGGAGGGGGGTGCATCCCCATGACCACGTGTGTGTGGGGGGGGATAATACTCCCTACCAAATGACAAGGGCCGTGGGACATAGCGCCCCATTAGATCCACACGCTGGGTGGCACAGCTACTCCCGCCAGCTAAAACATGGCCGCGTCCCGATTTGCAGAGAGGAGGAGCACCCTCCCTGCCGCCCTATACCCTGATAAACGAGCGACATGGCCACGAGAACCCTGGTGCTCCCTGAGCCTGCTCACCACTCGATGATGGGCCATAGTAAAGGCCGCGGGAAGTGACGTAAACCTTTTTTAAACCTTTAGGTACGCCCCTGTTGGTGGTACATTGATGCTCTACAGCAGTGTTTCTCAACTCCAGTCCTCAGAACCCCTAACAGTGCATGTTTTCCATATCTCCTTGCTTAAGCACAGGTGTATTCATTACTTACTGACACATTCTAACAGATCTGCAGGTAATATAATTATTTCCCTTGCCACCTGGAAAGCAAGCACTGTTAGGGGTCCTGAGGACTGGAGTTGAGAAATACTGCTCTACAGTGACACATGCACTTTTCTGATGGGGTGGGTAGATTGATATTCCATGAATTCCACAAAAACAACTTTATTCTGTTATGTGCGTATTGTCGCTAACCAATAACGATTGTCGAACCTCGATTTGTGTTTCCAAAGCACAAATATTTATTCGCAAATAAGTAGAATAATATGCTCAAGCGAAGTAATAGTAAATACAGCCGTTACTTATCGCAGGCGCTCTGGATCCAGTGCAGTCATTCAATCCTGAAGTCTGGGGACAAGAAGTCTGCACTCTGGATCACAAGCTGCTGCTTATATACACAATCAAATACAGTAATACAATGAAGATGGTATGGCTTGCATCTATTGGTCCGGGTCTCAGGAATGTCCAAGGGGTCGTCAATCATTGGCTGTTTCATCCTAAGGAATCCAAAGGAGGGGGTCATCTCTGCAGGGGGTATGCTCTGCTCTTCCCGCCAGAATTCCTTAGTCTTAAGTAGTTCATAATTCCCTATCATTCATAACTTGCGCATGCACTCTGCGATTCCCTCGCAGAGCGCACCAAACAGTAGGATATGTAACAAGGTTCATTATGATACCACTCATGATGTTATTCCTTTGACCCGTTCTGTGTATTTCACTAATATGCATGTAACTCTGATATAACATATAAATACTACTATATTTCGACATAACTGACTATGTGTTGCTACTACCAATAATGTGTACTATTTTATAAGTATGCGTGTTTGTGCGAATGTATGGTAAAAGACCAATTACTGTTGCTGCCACGTGTAGTGGATGCGTACGCCCTTTCACGCCGTAGCGTGCCCTTGTACGTCATAGCGTACCGTACGCATCTTTTCAGACAAAGACAACCAAGTTTGCTAGACTTTAATTGAAATGACTTTATCCAATTTACTGACTTCGACAGTTCCACCCTTTGATAGTGTAATAAACTATCACCCAATCACCGTTTCAAGTTCAGGATTATACAATACTTCTTCACAGACCATGATCTCGGTATCTGGTACCACCCTTTCAGTCTCTTTCTCAGTGTTACTCCCATGAGACCGTTTTCCACACTTCAACACAGTAGGAACACATTTGACAACTAAACCAATTGCTAAGATGACACCCAGTATAAGGAGAAGGAGCTTACCTACACTCGCAATCATTTCCTGTACCCACTCCCCCAGACCGGAGAACCATTTTGCTGGGTTCAACCATGAGAACCAACCCGCCACCTTTTCCCCGACCTCATATAACGAAGAATTATGGCTCTTTCGAAATTCCCATTTCAGCTGCAAAATTTCATCCATCTTCCGGTCTATAACCTCTTTAGGGTCTTCCGTATTATTAGTAATGTACGTGCAACATTTGACACCGAACTGGATGGCCAGTGTCACACAGTACCCACCAGTAATAGAGGTGAGATAATTTAGTACCAGTCTATGTTGCACCAACTCCTTTTTGTACGCTTGTAGCTCCCTTCCTGTATACCTGAAAGTGTCATCATACATCTCGGTGATATTATCTATTAATTTAGCTAGGTCTTGGATATATTTAAAGTTTAATGTTCCCCGAGCGGTCCTGGTGAGATCTAGAGCAACCATAACTTGGAAACCAGCAGTTTCACTAATCAATTTTTTAGCTATGGGTTCCTCACCAGGAATCATATTTCTCTTGCCACGGTGTTCATACTGTGTGTGTATGTATGGTGGTGATGTAGTCTTGTGAATATCTACCATTTCTTCATGAGTAATAGTCATGATTTCAGGAACCAGTTTAGCTAAGAAACACAAGCCCTTGGAACTCGGAGTCACCCAGGAATAAGCTTTCCTCCCACAAACAAAATACACATCATCAGGGAGAACATAAGGAACAGTATGCCCATGAATTATATCACACAGAGTTTTGATAAAACTACCCATGCCTAGTGTCTCCATCTGCTCTAGACACGTGTCGGCATTAATGATATTTTCACATTTATCTGTAGAGACTTTTCCAATAGATACCTTCTTATGTTTGGTTATACGCCCTAACTTGTGACTTCCATCAGCATTCCTGCCTAGTAGTGACCTTGTGAGTCTCTCTCTAAAATGAGTGTGGCGAGCCATTGTCTGATCTGATAGGTCAGCCTCCCAATTCTCCAGGCGCTTTGCATGAGATATGTTTAGGCACAGCAACGATCTGCCTATGGAGTATTGTCGAAGCGTCAGACTAGGGGACCTAGTGTTATTGTACCTCCCTTCTATGGGCCTCCCACCCCTTAATTCGAGTACTTCGGATATGTTTAGCGGGAATGGCACTAGTCCTATGTTATGCTGCCCTTGAGGCACGTGAGAGCACACCCAACACTCAGTTTGGTTTAGCACCTTACCCACCAGGGAGTGATAATCCTCCAAAGGATGCCCGCCTATATTCAGAGTACTGGGGGACTGGCATCGTTGGATGCATCTCTCGTCTACTAGGGAGTTGCAGAACTTGCAGATACAATACTCATCAGACAATAGCCCCTCACACTGCCTCCGAGTTCCTGAGCTAGCAGACCTTTTCATAACCCCTGGACCAAGTTTGATAATGGGCTGCTCAGGATATCCTATTAACTTTTCTTCGGCCTCTATTTCATCCGTATCACTCCCAGAACTCTCCTCCGTCCTCCATCCTCCTTCACAAAAATAGAATGTCCTAGAAAAAGTAAAAACAAGGAAAATCCTGGAACAAAAGAAAAACAAAAACCGCCACTCCATCGCTGGAAAGATAGTTCTGAGGCAACGTCTCTGGTTCAGGTGTCTCAACTGCAGGCTTTAGGTCTCCCGGAACAGGCTCACAAGTGACAGCTCTATGTCGTCGGTCTGAGTCTTGTCTTGCACTTTCTCAGGATTATGGACTCTCCTGCAGTGGGTGGAATGGACCCAAGTGTCTCTCTCTGCAACCTTCAGTGATGTAGTACTGGTCAGCAGCACTTGGTACGGGCCTTCCCAACGGTCTGTTAAACAACCTGAACGTAAGAAATTGCGGATCATAACATAGTCTCCAGGTTCAACATCATGACAGTTCGTCTCTGGCATACCAGGTGACAGCATTTTTAGTTTTTGTTGTTGTTGTTTCAGCTGTCTACTCATTCTTATAAGATATTGTACAGTCACTTCATTATTACACTTTAAGTCGTCTTGTGGACTCACGATCAAATGAGGTTGTCGTCCGAACAGTATCTCAAAGGGGGACAGATTAAGAGGAGGTCTAGGAGTGGTTCGAATGCTGTGGAGGACCAACGGCAAAGCCTCAGGCCATGCCAACCCAGTTTCAGCCATTATCTTACCTAGTTTGTTCTTTATAGTACCATTTGCTCTCTCCACCTTACCACTGGCTTGTGGTCGGTAAGGGGTGTGAAGTCTGCTACTGATTCCCATGAGTTTACACATATTTTGGAAGACATCACCAGTAAAATGGGTACCCCTATCACTTTCAATGATTCTAGGGATACCGAACCTACACACAAAGTCTTGTACAATTTTCTTTGCAGTGAACACAGCAGTATTAGTGGCTGCTGGATATGCTTCTACCCAACCGGAAAACACATCAATACACACTAACACATACTTTAGATTCCTGCACGGTGGTAGTTGGATATAGTCAATTTGTATTACCTGAAAAGGTCCGTCTGTAGGAGGGATGTGGGATGGCTCAGTTGGAATAGTTTTCCCAACATTTTTCCTCAAACAAGTAAGACATGACATTGCTTTCTTACCAGCTTGAGAGGAAAATCCGGGAGCACACCAGTATGCTCTCACCAGTTTGCACATACCTTCTTTACCCAGGTGAGTCAGGCCATGTGCTGCTTCAGCCAGGCTTGGATAGTATGTTCGGGGAGCTACAGGCTTACCTTGTCCATCCCTCCAGAGTCCTGAGGACTCTTGACCACATCCCTTCGCCTTCCAGACCGCCTTCTCCTGCAGGGAACACAAATCTTGCATTTCAATTAATTTCTGCGTGTCTAATGTCTGAAAAACCATCATAGTCTCGGTCGATACAGTCATAGGTTGCCCTGCTGCCCATTTAGCAGCTTCGTCTGCCCTGTTGTTGCCCAATGACACTGGGTCTTCTTCAAAGGTATGGGCTTTGCACTTTATGACGGCTACTGTTCTGGGTAACTGTATCGCTGTCAGAAGTCCTTTTATGTGTTGTGAGTGTGCCACTGGTGTACCTGCTGCTGTCGTAAAGTTTCTAAGACGCCAAAGGGCCCCAAAATCATGCACTACCCCGAAGGCGTACCTAGAGTCAGTATATATGTTGGCTGATTTACCCTCTGCCAATTCACACGCTCTCCTTAGTGCTACTAGTTCCGCCACCTGGGCTGAGTGAGGTGGACCAAGGGGTTCAGCTTCTACCACATCCTGATCGTCTACAACAGCGTAACCAGTACATAGCTCTCCTGTCTCTGTCTGTCTATGGCAACTTCCGTCTGTATAAAACGTAAAATCTACATTTTCTAAGGGGGTGTCACGTATGTCGGGCCTTGCAGTAAAGGTCTGATTCAGGTGTTCCATACAGTCATGCGTGTCAGTATTCTTGCCTAACTCATCATCAACCAGGGTCTCCTGACCTCCCACCCTTTGTGTCTCTTGAGACACATACGGAAGGTATGTAGCTGGATTTAGGGTGCTACATCGTTTGATGGTGATGTTTGAGGGTGCCATCAGGGCTAGTTCCCACTTTGTGAATCTAGCTGAAGAAACATGTCTGGTTTGGGCTGAATTTAACAGAGCTGATACAGCATGGGGTGTATAGATGGTTGAATTATGTCCTAATACTACATCCTCGCTCTTACTTACTAGAAGGGCCGTTGCTGCTACACTTCTGAGACATGTTGGGAGTGACCTTGCCACATTGTCTAATTGTGCACTGTAGTATGCTACCGGTCTGCTAGCGTCACCATGTTTCTGTGCGAGGACACCTGCTGCACAGCCATCAGCTTCTGTACAAAATAGCTCAAAAGGCTTTTCATAATCAGGTATTCCCAATGCAGGTGCTCTTGTCAGACTATCTTTAAGATTAAAGAACGCTTGCTCTGACTCTTCTGTGTGTACGACACGTTCTGGTTTTGAGGAAGAGACTAGCTCCTGCAATGGTAATGCTAGAATAGAAAAACCTGGGATCCAGGACCTACAGTATCCACACATCCCCAAGAAAGTACGAATCTGCTTCTGGCTCTGCGGCAGGGTCATGTGTTGTATGGCCTCAATTCTGTCGGTTGTCAGGTGTCTTAGCCCCTTAGTGAGGCAGTGTCCTAAGTATTTGACCTTAGTCTGACATGGCTGTAATTTATCCTTTGCCACCTTGTGCCCTGTTTGTGAAAGATGAAGCAACAACAATTTAGTATCATGTAAACATGACATAAAAGAATCAGAGCACAACAACAAATCGTCCACATATTGAATTAGAACAGACCCATTGTGGGGTTGAAAGGATTGCAAACAGTCATGTAAGGCTTGGGAGAAAATACTGGGGCTGTCAATGAACCCCTGGGGTAGTCTGGTCCATGTGTATTGCACTCCCCTGTAGGAGAATGCAAAAAGGTATTGGCAGTCAGGGTGAAGAGGGACTGAGAAGAAAGCAGAACATAGATCAATGACAGTAAAATGACTGGCAGACGGTGGAATCTGCATGAGGATGACAGCTGGATTCGGCACTACGGGGAATTGGCTCTCAACAACTTTGTTAATTCCCCTTAAGTCCTGGACTAATCTATAGCCCCTCCCCCCACTCTTCTTCACAGGGAAAATGGGACTATTTGCTGTACTGGCTGTTCGAATTAAAATCCCTTGTTGTAACAGCCTCTCAATAACAGGATATACCCCTAGTTCCACCTCCGGTTTTAATGGATACTGTGGGATTTTTGGAGCTATCCTACCATTTTTTAGATTGACCATGACAGGGGCTACGTTTGCCATCAGTCCAGTGTCCTGTCCATCTCTGGTCCATAGGGAACCTGGTATTTCCAGCAACATCCCCTTTACTTGAGATGGACTTTGTTCTATAACAGGAGAGTGTAACATTAACCTTTGAGGGGTGTCCAATATGTCCTGTACCTCATGTGCAACCTTCTCGGGTATATCTAGGAACACACCATCTGAAGTACAGTATATGACACATCCCATTTTACATAACAAGTCTCTCCCTAGCAAGTTAGTAGGAGCCGCTGCAGCCAAGAGAAACGAATGCTTAGTATGCAGAGGCCCGATAGTAACTTCGGCGGGTTTAGTTAGAGGATAATGTAACACTTTTCCCGTTACCCCCATAGCTGGAATAGTTTTACTGGTCACCTGTAGATTGAAAGGAGAGGTTATCACAGATCGGGCCGCCCCTGTATCTACAAGAAAAGTTCGTTTCCTACCAGCTATGTCAACTATCATTGTTGGTTCTTCACTCTGACTCTCAGTTAACCTCACTAGCTGTAGACTACAGGTATGACCTGACCCCTAGTGCTGACTATTATTTTCTCGTGCAGTATTTGCTGCTATAATATGCGCGGGTAGCTGCGTGTTCTCTTGCCTATGTGTGTTTCTCCGTGGAGGATACCTATATGATTCCCCCCTTGATGTTTCTTTCCTTGCTTCTGGACAGAATCTCCTTATGTGTCCCTCTTTCTTACAGCGAAAACATACCATGGCCTTTTTACTTGAGTTGTATGCTTGGTATGATTGTGGTTGTGTGTGTATTCCTTCTAAAGCCTGAATACTCACCGTCATCAACCTATCACCTTTCTCTTCTTTTTTTCTAAAGATATTTTTGTCATGTTCCACAGCAGACTCCCTAAGAGAGTCTACTGTGATACCTCTCCAGTTAGGTAATGAGGTTTGTACCCTTGTTTTTAAATTTTCCCTAAGACCATCCATTAACACTCCTACAGCTACTTCCCTGTGATGTGGATCCTCTCTTATGTCAGTTACTCCGGTAAAGTGTGTTATTGATGCTAGCGCCCTAGAAAAATAGTCTGCTGCTGGTTCACTATCCTTTTGCTTAATGGTGAAAATCTTACTCCAATTTACTACTACTGGAAAATAGATGGCTAAATGTTTGACAATTTGCTCTATATTCTTTTGGTTAATCTCATCAGTCAAGGTGTCATCTTCCTTCAACAAACAATCTTCAATGAATTTTTGTATGTTAGTATTGGGAGGAAGACACGCCCTCAACACTACACGCCAATCCTTATTGGTTGGTTCGTGGGCATTTCCTAAGTCTTTAACAAATTTCTGACATTTAGCCAACTCTTTTCTAGGATCTGGGAATTCAGTCATAATGGAACGTAATTCTGATCTAGTCCAGGGACAATGCATTGTAACATTTCTTAAAGGAACTACACCATCCTTGTCCGGTTTCCCATTGGGAACTGATATTGTGCGGACTGGGAACGCACCCTCTGGTACACTGACTTCAGGGGACACTACAGGATTTGCTAGTTCTAGATTTAAAACGCTTTCACTTCTAGTGATCACGCTACTCTCACCTATCTCAGCCATTTTCTCATACTTGCGCTGAGCCTCTAGTACACTAACAGCATGGGCAATGGCCGAAATCACAGTGGGTTCATCTTCAGTTTCAGATACACTTGGTTGAAACTGGCTTAAAACAGGGTACAATTTAGCAATCTTTCTATTTTCAGTTTTAACAACGGCTGTACTTACCCCTCCCGCCACATAAGGTGGCGGGGGCGCTCTTGCGCTGAGTTCGCCACGCTTCGCAACAGTTACGTCCGCCTTGCGCGCGCCTTTCGTCACGCCTACTTCCGGTTTGCATTCGCTGCTCTGCCACGTGTTACCTTCCATTTGCCACAATTTTAAACAATCATTATGTCTATTTCTCTTTTTCGTTGACTTAATCAACCAAACTTTATCTCTTACGTTATTTAGTACTTCTGAATAAAAACTTCCTATTGTTGGGAAAGGCCTATCACAATCTTTGGTCATCTTGACCCACGTGTCGCAATACGCAGTTGCGTATGCACCATATTTCTTAAACATAAGATACCTAGCTGACCCCAGCGGTCCTTCCTTAAGCAGCACAACATCAACCATCTCTAGCGTTTGCTTCGCACCCATTGTGAAAACAACCTATTTCTCAACGCTACGCAAAAAGACTTTTTACCTGTTCTCCTTTCAAACAGAACTTACTAGAGATTATTTATCCGTGGACGGTTTCACAGGCTACGCCCACGCACCTCCTAACCCAGAAATATCACTATGGACAACAGAAATATCAGCTCCTCGATATCCTGGCTCTCCACAAAATTCTGTTGAGTATTACTGAACTGGTAGTACCGGGGTTTTATACCCGTTTGTACCAGCGTAATTCCTCTCAGCCGTTCAACCCAAGTCACAAGCACGATTGTACAACCATGCGGTCCGATCGCACCGCTTAGCAATACTAACTATTACTAAACTTTGCGATTACTCTTGGGGAGAAAGTTCCAAAAAGCTTTTTAACTGTTCTCTTTTCAAACAGGGCTTTTGCTGCCAGTATACCTGCCTTGTATACTACCTCGGTTGCAAGCCCGCCTCGTCAAGCGGCAACCGATATCCCTGTCCTTTTGACAGTAAATCAACTTTCACTTCAAAATCATACAATCACAAAACACATACACCTTAGTTTTCTGCGCAGAAAATCAACAATGTTCCCAACAATAGTGATAGTGTTTCAGAGACTTTCACAAGTGATTTATACTATGCATGTATAACTATCAAATTGATTGTTTAACCACGTGGCAAATCTACCGGAAGTTCGCATACGCACAGCAGGAAATACACATACGCTAAGCAATGTAATACAGTTAAAACGCACAATGACAGAAAAAAAAGAAACAGTTTTCTCTTTTGTCCCTAGGTTCTAGTTAGCGTGCCCTAGATAATGCAAAACGGACATTCGGTTTCGCAACACAGAGTAAAATTCAGGTTTTGAACACCATGCGTTCTTACCCGTTTATGACGCGTCTCCACCCTTTGTTGAGGAACCGAAATCCGTTGGTCTTGCGTATCATCGGCAACGAAACCTCCAAAGCTCACGAGCCCCCAAATTGTTATGTGCGTATTGTCGCTAACCAATAACGATTGTCGAACCTCGATTTGTGTTTCCAAAGCACAAATATTTATTCGCAAATAAGTAGAATAATATGCTCAAGCGAAGTAATAGTAAATACAGCCGTTACTTATCGCAGGCGCTCTGGATCCAGTGCAGTCATTCAATCCTGAAGTCTGGGGACAAGAAGTCTGCACTCTGGATCACAAGCTGCTGCTTATATACACAATCAAATACAGTAATACAATGAAGATGGTATGGCTTGCATCTATTGGTCCGGGTCTCAGGAATGTCCAAGGGGTCGTCAATCATTGGCTGTTTCATCCTAAGGAATCCAAAGGAGGGGGTCATCTCTGCAGGGGGTATGCTCTGCTCTTCCCGCCAGAATTCCTTAGTCTTAAGTAGTTCATAATTCCCTATCATTCATAACTTGCGCATGCACTCTGCGATTCCCTCGCAGAGCGCACCAAACAGTAGGATATGTAACAAGGTTCATTATGATACCACTCATGATGTTATTCCTTTGACCCGTTCTGTGTATTTCACTAATATGCATGTAACTCTGATATAACATATAAATACTACTATATTTCGACATAACTGACTATGTGTTGCAACTACCATTAATGTGTACTATTTTATAAGTATGCGTGTTTGTGCGAATGTATGGTAAAAGACCAATTACTGTTGCTGCCACGTGTAGTGGATGCGTACGCCCTTTCACGCCGTAGCGTGCCCTTGTACGTCATAGCGTACCGTACGCATCTTTTCAGACAAAGACAACCAAGTTTGCTAGACTTTAATTGAAATGACTTTATCCAATTTACTGACATCGACAATTCTATATTAAAAAAAAGGACGTACTAAAACAGTGTTATAGCACATAACATAATTTCTAAAATCAATATAGATTGCACTCATAGGATAGTAGAATATAAATCTAAGTTTGCATCAGACTCTGGATATCTCCCTGTCTGCAGCCCTGGGAGTGGATGTCCTTCTCTAAGCCTATATGCATTGTATGCAGCCACCAATTAAAATCAGCACTCTTATGTGTTTTGTGAGGTCACTCTGAATTCCTCAGAATGTGGTGATTGGAAGTCCAGGATTTAAATGCAAATGCACCTGGTCTAAGCAGATAAAACAATTTAAACATTAAGGCGGATGCAAATTCACTGACATAACGAACCATTATTTTTTTTTAGTAAGGCTAACTTAATGGTATGACCCCAAATTAAGGAAAGTCTGCTCATCAGATTGTAAGCATTTTTCTTTCTCCCAGGCAAATGCATTGAAATACGGGCTTTAGGAACACACTGTGCTATCATTGGTGATAGTGGGATATAGTTCCATTTACTGCCTATAACTAGATGAGGACTGGGTTCAGGGTTGAATTTTGAATAAATAATGTTTTTACATTTAATTACTTAACTATTGACTATAGTTTAAGAATACTATTTATATTGATACTATAGGAAACCATCAATTTTATGGCCTGTTACAAACTTACTGGCAAATTGTAGATATGGTCAAAAGTAGCATGTATATGTATAAAATGGAAATGTTTAATATAAAGCTATATAGCATATATATACATATATACACTGATTCCTTGCACTGTACTAAAAATTAAGACATCTATTCAAATTAGTTCTGCACACTCCCCCCCCCCCCCCCCCTCTCTTTATTTGGAACAACAGTCCTCTCTTACCTTAACTAACACCCATTACACAAATACTTTCTGTCCTGTGAAATCTCCCCTATTCTCCCCCATTCCCTACCTCTCGTTAAACCTCTAACCTATTACAATAAAGAAAGAAGTTTAAAAAAAATCAAACGTTTAACTACAAAACTTAGCACTAATGCTAATATTGTACTTTAATTAAAGAAACATTGTACAAAAGTGATTCTCTAAAATATGTTATCAAGCAAATGTGCCAACAGGAATTTCTCCCTGAAATTAGCATATATGTGGAGAGACAATTTGATGAATCATGGAACACGGTATTTGATATTGCAAATCAAAGCTGTATAAGATAAATAGACTTATCCTTTAAAGCAGATTGTATGTAATATTTGTAATGTTAATATTTTCCTTCAACTTAACAAAACCTTTTATTTTACATGTGATCTTAATCTATACCTAGATTGAAATTTTATGAAAATAATTTCCAAAATATTCAATTACACAAATCTTATGTCTTAAAGTTATGTGCAGTAGTGTGAGTCATTGCTTTACCTATTAGCCTGTTCATCAAGACAGTCCAAATAGGTAAAATGTCACTTTCTGTATATGGTGCTTTATTACTTTGCAAATACTTATAACAAGAAGATCAGACCTGGCCACATCTCTTACACTGACTTATTGTGACTACAGCAGGACTGGGAGCCTCTTATAGCATTGTGCACCTCATGCAAATTCTGTCTCAAATTTGGCAGCTTGAAAAGCTGAACTCGATAGACTGTGATGTTACAGTGACTTGGAGTTGTGTTCTGAACCTAGGTCTGGAGCAAATCATATAAGATGTTTTTATTTTGTTGTGTCCTGTATCTATCCTCACTGCTTGGTAAGTCAGGGACCATGGGAGGTAAATCATACAGGTCTTTCTGATGTCATGTGTTTCTCATACATAGTACTGTGATTTCTCAATTACAGGAGTCATGTCAGAAATACAACTTACTCAGCCTTCCTCTGAAATCAAAAAGCCGGGAGAGAGTGTGAAGATACCATGTAAAACATCTGGATACACATTCACCGACTACTATATACACTGGGTTCAACAGGTCCCAGGGAAAGGATTGAAGTGGGTTTGACGTGTTAACCCTAATGCAGGTGCAGATTATTCAGCATCATTCAAAGGAAGATTCACAATCTCCACAGATAACGCCATTACTACAGCCTATCTACAGATAAACAGTCTGAATCTGGATGATACAGCCATATATTACTGTACTAGAGACTAGGGATGAGCGCACTCGGATTTATGAAATCCGAGCCCACCCGAACGTTGCGGATCCGAGTCGGATCCGAGACAGATCCGGGTATTGGCGCCAAATTCAAAAGTGAAACTGAGGCTCTGACTCATAATCCCGTTGTCGGATCTCGCGATACTCGGATCCTATAAATTCCCCGCTAGTCGCCGCCATCTTCACTCGGGCATTGATCAGGGTAGAGGGAGGGTGTGTTAGGTGGTCCTCTGTGCTGTTTAGTTCTGTGCTGTTTAGTTCTGTGCTGTGCTGTGCTGTGCTGTGCTGTGCTGTGCTGTTTAGTGCTGTGCTGTGCTGTGCTGTGCTGTGCTGTGCTGTGTTCTGCAGTATCAGTCCAGTGGTGCTGTGTGCTGTGCTCTGTCCTTCTGAGGTCAGTGGTGCTGCTGGGTCCTGTGCTGTGTCCTGTTCAGTCCAGTGGTGCTGTGTCCTGTGCTCTGTGCTTCTAAGGGCATAGTTATTTCCCCAATATTCCCCTGTGTTTAAAAAAATAAAAAAAAGTTTTTTTAAAAAATACCAAAAACTACTTTAATATTTTTTAATTACCACAAAATTTGCACAACCAATCCTGCAGTATAAGCCCATTGGTACTGCAATATTACCAAGTTCACACATTCAGCAGTAAAAGTCCAGTGGTACTGCAATATTACAAAGTTTACACATTCTGCAGTATCAGTCCAGTGGTGCTGTGTCCTGTGCTCTGTCCTGCTGAGTTCCGTAGTGCTGCTGGGTCCTGTGCCGTGTCCTGTTCAGTCCAGTGGTGCTGTGTCCTGTGCTCTGTGCTTCTAAGGGCATAGTTATTTCCCCATTATTCCCAAGTTTTTAAAAAATAAAAAAAAAGTAAAAAAAAATAAAAAAATTAAAAAAAAAATAAATATATAATAATTATAACCAAATTTGCAAAACCAATCCAGCATTATAAGTCCATTGGTACTGCAATATTACCAAGTTCACACATTCTGCAGTATCAGTCCAGTGGTGCTGTGTCCTGTGCTCTGTCCTGCTGAGTTCCGTAGTGCTGCTGGGTCCTGTGCCGTGTCCTGTTCAGTCCAGTGGTGCTGTGTCCTGTGCTCTGTGCTTCTAAGGGCATAGTTATTTCCCCACTATTCCCAAGTTTTTTAAAAATAAAAAAAAAGTAAAAAAAAATAAAAAATTTAAAAAAAAAAAAATATATAATAATTATAACCAAATTTGCAAAACCAATCCAGCAGTATAAGTCCATTGGTACTGCAATATTACCAAGTTCACACATTCTGCAGTATCTTGTGCTACATATAATGGAGACCAAAAATTTGGAGGATAAAGTAGGGAAAGATCAAGACCCACTTCCTCCTAATGCTGAAGCTGCTGCCACTAGTCATGACATAGACGATGAAATGCCATCAACGTCGTCTTCCAAGCCCGATGCCCAATCTCGTAGTACCGGGCATGTAAAATCCAAAAAGCCCAAGTTAAGAAAAAGTAGCAAAAAGAGAAACTTTAAATCATCTGAGGAGAAACGTAAAGTTGCCAATATGCCATTTACGACACGGAGTGGCAAGGAACGGCTTAGGCCCTGGCCCGTGTTCATGACTAGTGGTTCAGCTTCACCCACGGATCTTAGCCCTCCTCCTCCTCCCCCCCCCTACAAAAAATTGAAGAGAGTTATTGTCACTCACCGGACCGTGAGTGCCTCTTCCCGGACATTTAGGAACCGTGGCCGTCCTCCATCCTGAGGGTCTGCGCATGCGCAGCCCTTTCCTATACTTCAGTGTATGTCCCTTTAACTCAATTGGCAGATCAGGCAACACTCCCTATATTAAGCACCTGTGGTCAACACCACGTTGCCTGATCTTGGAGTCTCATTCCCTATGAGTCTCTGAAGGTGTTCCTGTATTCCTCGTGTTTTCAGCGCTGCTGATTCCTGTGGTTTCCAAACCACTTCTACCTCTGTGGTTTCCAAACCACTTCTACTACTGTGGTTTCCATACCACTTCTACCATCAACTGTATCATCGTGACTGTTTGCTGATTCCTATCCGCTGCCTCCATGCACTACAGTCTTCCAAACCACTTCAACGCTATTACATATCATTGTGACTGTTTGCTGATTCCTATCCGCTGCCTCCGTGCACTACAGTCCTCTAATCCACTTCACGCTATTATATTTCACTGTGACTGTTTGCTGGTTCCTACCTGCTGCCTCCGTGCACTCCAACCTTTACTTTACATCCACTCACCTGTTCCTCATCAAGTCCGTGAGCTGATTCCTATCCGCTGCCTCCGTGCACTACAGCCTCCAGCCTACAACTCGCCTGTGTTCATCATCGTGACGGTTAGCTGATGTCTATCCGCTGCTTCCGTGCACTACAGCCTCCAGCCTACAACTCGCCTGTGTTCATCATCGTGACTGTTAGCTGATGTCTATCCGCTGCTTCCGTGCACTACAGCCTCCAGCCTACAACTCGCCTGTGTTCATCATCGTGACAAGTTAGCTGATTCCTATCCGCTGCCCCTGTGCACGGCAGTCTCTTCTCAGCTCTCCTGTGTTTCCTCGAGACTGCTGCTCTCATTGCCATTCGCTACTCTCCGTGATCAACAGCTCCTGGTCTACTCTGCTCTCCCGTGTTTCATCGCTACTGACACCTATTGGTTGCTACTGGTTACCTCCGTGTACCGCAGAGTCCTGCTGCTGCTGACCGCGCTATCACCCATCTACTGCTGACCCGCTCTCCACGCCTTCACGTGTCCCGCTGGTCTACCCTCCTGTCAGCATTGGATTTATATCTCATCAACTACTCCTCTGCTGGATCATCTTCACTCTCCTGGGTCCTCCTTGAGTCCAGTTCCACGTGTTACTGATTCCTGTGGATTCGTGTCCCTGCGGGTCTACTTATCTGTGCGCTGCACCTACTAGACCGCTGCCTCATCTATCCTGGGACTTTTCATCCAGCCGGCCTCCTGCCGCTCAGGTATCGCTGCACTCCTATCTGACTGCCTGCTTCTGAACCACGGTATGCATACTTCTCATTGACTGTGCTGGTGTATTGCATATCTTGCTGGACTGTGTTGGTTCTCCTCTGGAGTCTGCTATCCGCTGAGTCTATTGCCATCATTGACTGTGTTAACTTGTGCTGGACTACTTCAAGAGACTTTCTATATTTGCAAACCTGTTCAGTCATTTATATATATTGTGCATGTTACTGTGGATCGTGTATAAGGTGCCTGTGTATATCCTGTGTTGCAGTCTCTCCCCGTGCACCTCCTCACATATATATTCAGTGGTACAACTTGCTAGTAGCAGACCACTGATCCCTGTTTCCAGTATCACCTGTTCCAGTATCCTCTCACATAGCAGTGGTACAACTTGCTCTCGCAGACCACTGACTCCCCGGATACCTCCACTTGGATTCCATTCCTTCACTCAGACAGCGGTACCACTTGCTATCCGCAGACCGCTGACTCTCATCACCTCCTCGTTTCTGTTGGACATTCCTCCTCACTATAGCAGTGGTACAACTTGCTATCGCAGACCACTGACTACCTTCACGTGTCCTTGTCCTACAGTTCCTCGTGTACTATTACCTCCATATTACCAGTGCTGCTAGTCATAGACTTTCCTGAGCATCTCATCATCTGCTGTTTCCTGTTCCGTGATCACCTAGCTACCAGAGTACCCTATTACCATCTACATTGCTCTGGTAAGCCTACCACCTGGTGATCCCTGGGTAAAGACTCCTAGTGCCCGTGACAGTTATGCTGTCAGCAACAAAACAGCAAACAACTCTGCCTTCTAAAGAGAAATTATCACAAATCCCCAAGGCGAGTCCAAGGGTGTTGGTGGTTGTCAAGCCTGACCTTCCCATCACTGTACGGGAAGAGGTGGCTCGGGAGGAGGCTATTGATGATGTAGCTGGCGCTGTGGAGGAACTTGATGATGAGGATGGTGATGTGGTTATTGTAAATGAGGCACCAGGGGGGGAAACAGCTGATGTCCATGGGATGAAAAAGCCCATCGTCATGCCTGGTCAGAAGACCAAAAAATGCACCTCTTCGGTCTGGAGTTATTTTTATCCAAATCCAGACAACCAATGTATGGCAATATGTAGCTTATGTAAAGCTCAAATAAGCAGGGGTAAGGATCTTGCCCACCTAGGAACATCCTCCCTTATACGTCACCTGAATAACCTTCATAGTTCAGTGGTTAGTTCAGGAACTGGGGCTAGGACCCTCATCGGTACAGGGACACCTAAATCCCGTGGTCCAGTTGGATACACACCAGCAACACCCTCCTCGTCAACTTCCTCCACAATCTCCATCAGATTCAGTCCTGCAGCCCAAGTCAGCAGCCAGACTGAGTCCTCCTCAATACGGGATTCATCCGAGGAATCCTGCAGCGGTACGCCTACTACTGCCACTGCTGCTGTTGCTGCTGTTAGTCGGTCATCTTCCCAGAGGGGAAGTCGTAAGACCGCTAAGTCTTTCACAAAACAATTGACCTGTCACTCACCGGACTGTGAGTGCTTCTTCCCGGACATTTAGGAACCGTGGCCGTCCTCCATCCTGAGGGACTGCGCATGCGCAGCCCTTTCCAAACCTTCAGTGTATGTTCCTTTAACTTAATTGGCAGATCAGGCAACCTCCCTATATTAAGCACCTGTGGTCAACACCACGTTGCCTGATCTTGGAGTCTCATTCCCCATGAGTCTCTGAAGGTGTTCCTGTGTTTCCTGTTTATTCAGCCCTGCTGATTCTGTGGTTTCCAAACCACTTCTACCTCTGTGGTTTCCAAACCACTTCTGCTACTGTGGTTCCCATACCACTTCTACCATCTACTGTATCATCGTGACTGTGAGCTGATTCCTATCCGCTGCCTCCGTGCACTACAGTCTTCTAATCACTTCAACTCTACCAGGTATCATTGGGACTGTTAGCTGATGCCTATCCGCTGCCTCCGTGCACTACAGTCTTCAACCTGCAACTCGTCTGTGTTTCATCGTGACTGTTTAGCTGATTCCTATCCGCTGCCTCTGTGCGCTTCAGTCTTCAGTCCTTGTCTACTCTACCGTGTTTCCTTGAGTCTGCTGCCACTATTGCTACCCGCTACTCTCCGTGATCATCTGTTCCAGTTCAACTCTGCTCCGGTGTCCCATCGTTACTGCACCTGCTGGTTGCTATTGGTTACCTCCGTGTTCCCGCAGAGACCCGCTGCTGTTACTTCTCAGCGCTACTCATCCATCTACTGCTGATCCGCTCTCCACGCCTTCCTGTGTTCCCTGCTGGTCTACCTACCTGTGCGCTGCACCTGCTAGACCCCTGCTTCACCCATCCAGGGACTTGTATCCTGCTGGCCTCCTGCCCTTCAGGTATCTCTGCACTCCTGTCTGACTGCCTTCTCCTGAACCACGGTATGCATACTTCCCATTGACTGTGCTGTGTATTGCATACCTTGCTGGACTGTGTTGGTTCTCCTCTGGAGTGTACTATCCGCTGAGTCTATTGCCATCATTGACTGTGTTATCTTATGCCGGATTACTTCAAGAGACTTTCTATATTGGCAGTGTTGTTCAGTCATTTATACATTTATATTGTGCATATTACTGTGGATCAAAGTCAAGGTGCCCGTGTATATATTGTGTTGCAGTCTCTCCCCGTGCACCTCCTCACATATATATTCAGTAGTACAACTTGCTAGTGGCAGACCACTGACTCCTGTTTACAGTTTCACCTGTTCCAGTATCCTCTCACATAGCAGTGGTACAACTTGCTAACGCAGACCACTGACTCCCCGGATACCTCCACTTGGATTCCATTCCTTCACTCTGACAGCGGTACAACTTGCTATCCGCAGACCGCTGACTCTCATCACCTCCTCGTTTCTGTTGGACATTCCTCCTCACTATAGCAGTGGTACAACTTGCTACCGCAGACCACTGACTACCTTCACATGTCCTTTGTCCATACAGTTCCTCGTGTATTACTACCTCCATATTGCCAGTGCTGCTAGTCATAGACTTTCCTGAGCATCTCATCATCTGCTATTTCCTGTTCCGTGATCACCCTGCTACCAGAGTACCATATTACCACCTATACTGCTCTGGTAAGCCTATCACCTGGTGATCCCTGGGTAAAGACTCCTAGTGCCCGTGACAGTAAGATCAGGCCATGACAGACCCAGATACGGAACCTACTGCTAAAGAGATGCTGCAGCATCTGGTCAGCCGTGTGGAGCAACAGGATGCTCGCCAACAGCTGTTACTTCAATGTTACCAATCGTTAACCTCCCAAGGAACATCTGGACAGACTGTTACAGCTAGTATTGAAGCTCCTGTGCTTTCCTCCGTTTCCCCAGTGCCATCCCAGGTGTCTACAGCTCCTACGCTTCACCTGCCTACTCCGTCAAAATATGACGGGGACCCCAAAACTTGTAGAGGTTTCCTTAACCAATGTTCAGTCCATTTTGAACTCCAACCTCAAAATTTTTCTACCCATCGTTCCAGAGTGGCCTATCTTATCTCATTGTTTTCTGGACAAGCCCTGGCTTGGGCCTCCCCTCTGTGGGAAAGAAACGATCCAGTTCTACAAGATAGTGCCAAATTCATTTCCACGTTCCGAAGTGTGTTCGATGAACCAGGTCGTGTGACCTCCGCTGCTTCCAGCATTCTTCGTTTGCGACAAGGCTCCCATACAGTAGGACAGTATGTCATTCAATTTAGGATCTTAGCCTCTGAACTTCAGTGGAACACTGAAGCATTAGTTGCCGCCTTCTGGCAGGGGCTCTCCGATAAAATTAAAGATGCACTGACTACCCAAGAGCTTCCTTCGTCACTAGAAGATTTGATCTCTCTTTGCCATCGTGTAGACATGAGATTTCGTGAAAGAGAATCTGAGAAAACAACTTCTGCTAAAGCACCTCTTCGTTTAAACCCTCAATTTCGTCCAGTTTCACCTTCTGTGATTCCCATGGAGATAGGACGTTCCAAATTATCTTTAGAAGAGAGGAAACGAAGAGTAAAGAATAGACTCTGTATCTATTGTGCTGATTCCACACATATGCTCAGTTCTTGCCCTAAGAAATCGGGAAATGCCAGGCCCTAACTAGTTCTGGAGAGGTGAAGTTAGGGTCCCTGGAGTCCTCTCCATTGTCTATGAAATCTAAAGTCTGCGCTTTCGATGTTACGATTTCCTTTGCTACCAAATCCTTTGAGTCACAGGCATTGATTGATTCCGGAGCAGCAGGAAATTTCATTTCTAAATCACTAGTGAATCAATGGTCCCTACCAGTGATCACTTTAAAAACACCCATTACTGTGACGGCTATAGATGGATCACGTCTCATCAATGGTCTCATCACCCAGAGTACGTCTCCAGTAACCCTTCAGATTGGTGTACTACACCATGAAGAAATTTCGTTTTTAATTCTTCCTGTTACGACAAGTCCGATTGTCTTAGGCCTTCCATGGCTTCAATGTCACTCTCCCCAGATTGACTGGCGCACCCCTCAAGTTACGTCTTGGGGGCCTGAATGTCACCATCGTTGTCTCTCTCAAGTTATTCCTCTTAAAGTACAGCAATCTTCCATCTCATCTTCCTCCCCGGGACTCCCTCCTCAGTATGCTTCATTTGCCGATGTGTTTGATAAAGCTCAGTCTGAACGTCTTCCTCCTCATCGTTCTTGGGATTGTCCGATCGACCTTCTACCTGGCAAGACTCCTCCCAGGGGTCGGGTCTATCCTCTCTCGTTACCTGAAACTCAAGCCACATCTGAGTACATACAGGAGAATCTCCAGCGTGGGTTCATTCGACCTTCCACCTCTCCCGCTGGAGCTGGGTTCTTCTTCGTCAAAAAGAAGGATGGATCATTACGCCCTTGTATAGATTTTCGTGGACTCAACGCCATTACTATCAAGAATCGGTATCCCATTCCGCTGATCACTGAGCTATTTGATCGCATCAAGGGAGCTCGGATATTTACTAAGTTGGATCTTCGTGGTGCCTACAATTTAATTAGAATCCGTTCCGGTGACGAATGGAAGACCGCGTTTAACACCAGAGATGGGCATTACGAATATTTAGTAATGCCCTTCGGGCTGTGTAATGCCCCCGCGGTTTTCCAGGGTTTCATCAATGAGATCTTTCGGGACTTATTATATGTATGTGTCGTTGTCTACCTGGACGACATATTGATCTTCTCACAGGACCTGCCTTCTCATCACCAACATGTGGCAGAGGTCCTCTCCAGACTACGGAAAAACTCGTTGTTCTGTAAATTGGAAAAATGTTCATTCGAGTTACCCCAGATTCCATTCTTGGGGTATATAGTTTCCGGAGTTGGCCTGAAGATGGATCCAGACAAAGTAAATGCTGTACTACATTGGCCTCAGCCAACTACTCTTCGTGCCATCCAGCGTTTTTTAGGTTTTGCCAATTACTATAGACGCTTCATTCAAGACTTCTCATCCATTGCATCTCCCATTGTGGCCTTAACTCGGAAAGGGGCTAATACTAAGCAATGGTCATCTGAGGCTCTCCAAGCCTTTCAAATCCTCAAAGAGTCCTTCTCGTCTGCTCCCATTCTGCGACAACCTGATGTGACACTCCCCTTCTTCCTAGAAGTAGATGCCTCTAATGTGGGCTTAGGAGCTATTCTCTCCCAACGCTCGGAGCAACAAAAATTACATCCTTGTGCCTTCTACTCTCGGGGTCTTCTGCCCGCAGAGAAAAACTATACTATCGGGGACAAGGAGTTGCTGGCCATCAAAGCTGCATTAGAGGAATGGAGATACTTGTTGGAAGGAGCTCGCCATCCAGTGACGATCTTCACGGATCATAAGAACTTGTCATATTTGCAATCTGCTCAATGCTTGAACCCTCGTCAAGCAAGATGGTCTCTTTTCTTTTCCCGTTTTGAATTAATTATAACCTTCAAACCAGCTGCTAAGAACAAGAAAGCTGACGCTCTATCTCGAGCTTTTGTGACGTCCTCTGATGTAGAAGAGGTTCCCAACCATGCTATTCTAGACCCCAAATGTATTTCTCTGGCTGCTTCATCCACCAAAATGCTACCATTTGGGAAGACCCTCGTGCCTCCTACTCTGAGGAGGAAAATCCTTTCGTGGTTTCATGCCTCTCGTTTTTCTGGACACGCCGGTGAACATAAGACCTTTGAGATTCTCTCTCGTAGTTACTGGTGGCCTTCAATGAGGAGAGACGTCAAAGAGTTTATTGCTTCCTGTGATTTATGTTCTCAGTTCAAATCCTCCCGCAGAACTCCAGCAGGGTTGCTGCGACCACTACCCATTCCGTCCAAGCCTTGGACCCATATTAGTATGGATTTCGTTACTGATTTGCCACCAAGTAAGAATCACAATACTATTTGGGTAGTGGTAGACAGATTTTCGAAGATGGCTCATTTCGTCCCTCTGTCCGGTTTACCTTCCTCGTCTACTCTGGCTGAACATTTCATTAAAGAAATCTTCCGCATCCATGGATGTCCGTCTGAGATTGTGTCAGATAGAGGAGTACAATTCGTTTCCAGATTCTGGCGGGCCCTTTGTAAAACCTTGGGCATACGATTAGCACTCTCATCGTCTTACCATCCGCAATCTAACGGACAAACGGAACGAGTCAATCAAGATCTTGAGACTTTTATTAGGATGTTCTCTTCAGCCAACCAAGACAACTGGGTAGAATTGCTCCCTTGGGCTGAATTCGCCCATAACAACATGTACCATGAGTCATCATCCAAAACTCCATTCTTTGTGGTCTACGGTCACCATCCGTCTTTTCCGGAATTTCCTGCCCTCCCGCCCACCCAAGTTCCTGCTGTGGAGACTGCTTGTCAGACCTTCAAAAATATCTGGTCTCAGGTCAAAACCTGTTTAAAGAAGACATCTAACAAATATAAGTCTTTCGCAGATAAGAAGAGGCGGGCTATTCCACCACTAAAAATTGGAGATCGTGTCTGGTTATCTACCAAAAATATTCGTTTGAAGGTTCCATCTATGAAATTCGCCCCTCGTTTTATTGGTCCATATAGGATCATTCAAGTTATCAATCCAGTATGTGTTAAACTTCTTCTTCCTAAGAATCTTCGGATCTCCAATGCCTTCCATGTGTCCTTGCTCAAACCTCTCATCATCAACCGTTTCTCGACTCCTTCCTCAGCACCGCAGCCAGTTCAAGTTCATCAGGAGGAGGATTTCGAGATTACTGAGGTATTGGATGCAAAAATTTCGCGAGGAGTCCTCCGTTTCCTCGTTCATTGGAAGGGCTTTGGTCCTGAAGAGCGTTCATGGATCAAAGCTGAAGATCTTAATGCTCCTGCCCTTCTGAAGAAGTTTTATTCCAAAAATCCGGACAAGCCCGGTTCCAGGCGTTCTGTGCCCACCTTTAAAAGGGGGGGTACTGTCACTCACCGGACTGTGAGTGCTTCTTCCCGGACATTTAGGAACCGTGGCCGTCCTCCATCCTGAGGGACTGCGCATGCGCAGCCCTTTCCAAACCTTCAGTGTATGTTCCTTTAACTTAATTGGCAGATCAGGCAACCTCCCTATATTAAGCACCTGTGGTCAACACCACGTTGCCTGATCTTGGAGTCTCATTCCCCATGAGTCTCTGAAGGTGTTCCTGTGTTTCCTGTTTATTCAGCCCTGCTGATTCTGTGGTTTCCAAACCACTTCTACCTCTGTGGTTTCCAAACCACTTCTGCTACTGTGGTTCCCATACCACTTCTACCATCTACTGTATCATCGTGACTGTGAGCTGATTCCTATCCGCTGCCTCCGTGCACTACAGTCTTCTAATCACTTCAACTCTACCAGGTATCATTGGGACTGTTAGCTGATGCCTATCCGCTGCCTCCGTGCACTACAGTCTTCAACCTGCAACTCGTCTGTGTTTCATCGTGACTGTTTAGCTGATTCCTATCCGCTGCCTCTGTGCGCTTCAGTCTTCAGTCCTTGTCTACTCTACCGTGTTTCCTTGAGTCTGCTGCCACTATTGCTACCCGCTACTCTCCGTGATCATCTGTTCCAGTTCAACTCTGCTCCGGTGTCCCATCGTTACTGCACCTGCTGGTTGCTATTGGTTACCTCCGTGTTCCCGCAGAGACCCGCTGCTGTTACTTCTCAGCGCTACTCATCCATCTACTGCTGATCCGCTCTCCACGCCTTCCTGTGTTCCCTGCTGGTCTACCTACCTGTGCGCTGCACCTGCTAGACCCCTGCTTCACCCATCCAGGGACTTGTATCCTGCTGGCCTCCAGCCCTTCAGGTATCTCTGCACTCCTGTCTGACTGCCTTCTCCTGAACCACGGTATGCATACTTCCCATTGACTGTGCTGTGTATTGCATACCTTGCTGGACTGTGTTGGTTCTCCTCTGGAGTGTACTATCCGCTGAGTCTATTGCCATCATTGACTGTGTTATCTTATGCCGGATTACTTCAAGAGACTTTCTATATTGGCAGTGTTGTTCAGTCAT
Source organism: Mixophyes fleayi (assembly GCF_038048845.1). Lineage (NCBI taxonomy): Eukaryota > Metazoa > Chordata > Amphibia > Anura > Limnodynastidae > Mixophyes > Mixophyes fleayi. The sequence continues at coordinate 310,862,664 of NC_134402.1, read as the reverse complement.
TTATACATTTATATTGTGCATATTACTGTGGATCAAAGTCAAGGTGCCCGTGTATATATTGTGTTGCAGTCTCTCCCCGTGCACCTCCTCACATATATATTCAGTAGTACAACTTGCTAGTGGCAGACCACTGACTCCTGTTTACAGTTTCACCTGTTCCAGTATCCTCTCACATAGCAGTGGTACAACTTGCTAACGCAGACCACTGACTCCCCGGATACCTCCACTTGGATTCCATTCCTTCACTCTGACAGCGGTACAACTTGCTATCCGCAGACCGCTGACTCTCATCACCTCCTCGTTTCTGTTGGACATTCCTCCTCACTATAGCAGTGGTACAACTTGCTACCGCAGACCACTGACTACCTTCACATGTCCTTTGTCCATACAGTTCCTCGTGTATTACTACCTCCATATTGCCAGTGCTGCTAGTCATAGACTTTCCTGAGCATCTCATCATCTGCTATTTCCTGTTCCGTGATCACCCTGCTACCAGAGTACCATATTACCACCTATACTGCTCTGGTAAGCCTATCACCTGGTGATCCCTGGGTAAAGACTCCTAGTGCCCGTGACATGACCGTCCAACAGTCGTTTGCCATGACCACCAAATACGATAGTGGTCACCCTATTGCAAAGCGTATAACTGCGGCTGTAACTGCAATGTTGGTGTTAGACGTGCGCCCGGTGTCCGCCATCAGTGGAGTGGGATTTAGAGGGTTGATGGAGGTATTGTGTCCCCGGTACCAAATCCCCTCGAGATTCCACTTCACTAGGCAGGCGATACCAAAAATGTACAGAGAAGTACGATCAAGTGTCCTCAGTGCTCTTAAAAATGCGGTTGTACCCACTGTCCACTTAACCACGGACATGTGGACAAGTGGTTCTGGGCAAACGAAGGACTATATGACTGTGACAGCCCACTGGGTAGATGCATCCCCTTCCGCAGCAACAGCAACAGCTGCATCAGTAGCAGCATCTACAAAATGGCTGCTCATGCAAAGGCAGGCAACATTGTGCATTACAGGCTTTAATAAGAGGCACAACGCTGACAACATATTAGAGAAAATGAGGGAAATTATCTCCCAGTGGCTTACCCCACTTAGACTCTCATGGGGATTTGTGGTGTCAGACAATGCCAGTAACATTGTGCGGGCATTAAATATGGGCAATTTCCAGCACGTCCCATGTTTTGCCCACACCATTAATTTGGTGGTGCAGCATTACCTCAAGAGTGACAGGGGTGTGCAGGAGATGCTTGCGGTGGCCCGCAAAATTGCTGGACACTTTCGGCATTCAGCCAGTGCCTACCGCAGACTAGAGGCACATCAAAAAAGCTTGAACCTGCCCTGCCATCACCTCAAACAAGAGGTTGTGACGCGCTGGAACTCCACCCTCTATATGCTGCAGAGGATGGAGGAGCAGCAAAAGGCCATTCAGGCCTACACAGCCACCTACGACATAGGCAAAGGAGTGGGGATGCGCCTCTGTCAAGCGCAGTGGAGACTGATTTCCGTGTTGTGCAAGGTTCTGCAGCCATTTGAACTTGCCACACGAGAAGTCAGTTCCGACACTGCCAGCTTGAGTCAGGTCATTCCCCTGATCAGGCTGTTGCAGAAGCAGCTGGAGAAAGTGAGGGAGGAGCTGGTAAGCCATTGCGATTACACCAAGCATGTAGCTCTTGTGGATGTAGCCCTTCGTACGCTTTGCCAGGATCCGAGGGTGGTCACTCTTTTAAAGTCAGAGGAATACATTCTGGCCACCGTGCTCGATCCTCGGTTTAAAGCGTATGTTGTGTCTCTGTTTCCGGCGGACACAAGTCTACAGCGGTGCAAAGACCTGCTGGTCAGGAGATTGTCCTCTGAAGAGGACCGTGACATGCCAACAGCTCCACCCTCATTTTCTTCCACATCTATGGCTGCGAGGAAAAAGCTCAGTTTTCCCAAAAGAGGCACTGGCGGGGATGCTGATAACATCTGGTCCGGACTGAAGGACCTGCCAACCATTGCAGACATGTCTACTGTCGCTGCATTGGATGCTGTCACAATAGAAAAAATTGTGGATGATTACTTTGCTGACACCATCCAAGTAGACATGTCAGACAGTCCATATTGTTACTGGCAGGAAAAAAAGGCAGTTTGGAAGCCCCTGTACAAACTGGCTCTATTTTACCTGAGTTGTCCCCCCTCCAGTGTGTACTCGGAAAGAGTTTTTAGTGCAGCGGGGAACCTGGTCAGTGAGCGGCGAAGGAGGTTGCTTCCTCAGAACGTTGAAAAAATGATGTTTATAAAAATGAATAATCAATTCCTCAATGAAGTACAGCACTGCCCTCCAGATACTACAGAGGGACCTGTGGTTGTGGAGTCCAGCGGGGACGAATTGATAATGTGTGATGAGGAGGAAGTACACACTGTAGGGGGAGAGGAATCAGAGGTTGAGGATGAGGACGACATCTTGCCTCAGTAGAGCCTGTTTAGTCTGTACAGGGAGAGATGAATAGCTTTTTTGGTGTGGGGGCCCAAACAAACCAATCATTTCAGCCAAAGTTGTTTGGTAGGCCCTGTCGCTGAAATGATTGGTTTCTTAAAGTGTGCATGTCCTATTTCAACAACATAAGGGTGGGTGTGAGGGCCCAAGGACAATTCCATCTTGGAACTTTTTTTTTTGCATTATATGACCAAGCAACAGTCGTTTGCCATGTTCAAAAAGTAAAACCAAATGTAAAAAAATTCAAGAAATTAAACCAAAAGTAAAATGCCGTGTCATAATTTAAAACAAGAGGTATTGACGTGCTCTAAAACTACTGTATTGTTGTTTATATTTTATAAACACTACACTTGAAAGCTTGAGTCTTTCAATAGAAAAGTAACTGTCCATTGCACGAATATTTGCAACAGGGACAATTTTAGGGTTAAGAAAGTCAACTAATAATAACACTTCGACGCTGTGTGTCTTTATAAACACTACACTTGGAAGTTGGAGGAGGTATTGTGGCCCCGGCACCAAATTTACTACCGGGGCCACTCCACTGTGCAGTCCATATTTAGGTGTATCAGATATTAAACAACGGTGACAGTTGATGCCCAATTTTTTAATTATATTGTGGCCTCGGTACCAAATTGTGTACCGGGGCCACCCCACTACGCAGTCCAGATACTTGTTTGGTGGAATTCAGACCAGTTGAGGGTTTTATTATTATATTGTGTGGACCACTCTATCTATACCACACTACAACTCTATACCACTCTATTTCCTACTTTAATTCTATTTCATACTTTAATTCTATTTCCTACTTTAATTCTATTACTAATTAATTACCATAAAGAGGAACAAAATAAACCAATTTTACCAAAAGTATAATATGACTTAGACTTACAAACACTACACTTTAAAGATCGTGCCTTTAAATGAAAAAGTCAGTCTTCATTGCACGACTATGTGCAACAGGGACATTTTTTTGGGTTTACAAAGTCAAACAATAACACTTCGACCCTGTCTGTCTGGGGTCTCTCAATGACGAATTGTCTGTACCATGTTTGGAGGAGGTATTGTGGCCCCGGTATCAAATTGGGTACCGGGGCCACCCCACTATGCAGTCCAGATACTTGTTTGGTGGAATTCAGACACGTGGAGGGTTTTTTAATTATATTGTGGCCTCGGTACCAAATTGTGTACCGGGGCCACCACACTACGCAGTCAAGATAGATAGATGCGTATTGCGTATCATAGATAAAGTACATTCAGTGGTGTGGGGCAAATTGAAAAATATTCAAAATGCACTGACATTATCAAAAACAAGAGGTTGTCACACGCTAAAACTCCAACATGTATATGATGGAGAGGATGGAGGAGCAGCCGTATGTGTAGTGTAATGCAGATCTGTTGAAGGTTTTTTATATATTTTATTGTGGTGCCCAGTGCCCACTCCTCTACGCAGTCCAGGTACAATTATTGGTGCGAATCATAAAAGTTCAGGGTTTTTAAGATATTGTGGTGACCCACTCCTCTACGCAGTCCAGGTACAATTATTGGTGCGAATCATAAAAGTTCAGGGTTTTTAATATATTGTGGTGACCCACTCCTCTACGCAGTCCAGGTACAATTTTTGGTGCGAATCATAAAAGTTCAGGGTTTTTAAGATATTGTGGTGACCCACTCCTCTACGCAGTCCAGGTACAATTATTGGTGCGAATCATAAAAGTTCAGGGTTTTTAAGATATTGTGGTGACCCACTCCTCTACGCAGTCCAGGTACAATTATTGGTGCGAATCATAAAAGTTCAGGGTTTTTAAGATATTGTGGTGACCCACTCCTCTACGCAGTCCAGGTACAATTATTGGTGCGAATCATAAAAGTTCAGGGTTTTTAAGATATTGTGGTGACCCACTCCTCTACGCAGTCCAGGTACAATTATTGGTGCGAATCATAAAAGTTCAGGGTTTTTAAGATATTGTGGTGACCCACTCCTCTACGCAGTCCAGGTACAATTATTGGTGCGAATCATACAAGTTCAGGGTTTTTAATATATTGTGGTGACCCACTCCTCTACGCAGTCCAGGTACATTTATTGGTGCGATTCATAAAAGTTCAGTGTTTTTAATATATATTGTGGTGACCCACTCCTCTACGCAGTCCAGGTACATTTATTGGTGCGAATCATACAAGTTGATGGTTTTCTTATTATATATATTGTGGTGACCCACTCCTCTACGCAGTCCAGGTACATTTATTGGTGCGAATCATAAAAGTTCAGGGTTTTTAATATATATTGTGGTGACCCACTCCTCTACGCAGTCCAGGTACAATTATTGGTGCGAATCATAAAAGTTCAGGGTTTTTAATATATTGTGGTGACCCACTCCTCTACGCAGTCCAGAAAGATACCTTGTTGCAACGTTTTGGACTAATAACTATATTGTGAGGTGTTCAGAATACACTGTAAATTAGTGGAAATGCTTGTTATTGAATGTTATTGAGGTTAATAATAGCCTAGGAGTGAAAATAAGCCCAAAAACTTGATTTTTAAACTTTTTATGTTTTTTTCAAAAAAAATCCGAATCCAATACCTTAAATCCGAACCGAGACCTTTCGTCAAGTGTTTTGCGAGACAAATCCGAACCTCAAAAATAAAGAAAATTCCGTATCCAAAACACAAAACACGAGACCTCAAAAGTTGCCGGTGCACATCCCTACTAGAGACACAGTGACTTAAGGATGAAACTTCCCATACAAAAACATTCAGAAGCAATTTCATCATCTGACCACTTGGACGCAGCAAATATCTAACAATATTCTGTCCCATTAACATATTCAACACAGGGAAAATCAACTATCGCCAGCACTGTATGAAACAATGTTCTTTATGCAGTATTTACCGTGACCATATTCAATGTGAGCTAAACATAGAACTTACATATGTGCAGTATAAGATAACGCAGCAGTACTTGGAAAAATAAAAATACAGTAACTTTTAATTGACTTTTAACTGGTGGTTGTTTATAAAGAAACAGAATCCCCAATTAAAAATAAAAACATCTAACAGTACATAGTAACTTGATGTAGTTGGATGAGTAGAATTCCTAAGAAAAGCTGTGTGTTGTTGCCTCTTATGAAAATGTTATATGTCGGTCCTGTTGTGATAGCTGGACCAGGACAAGATACAGAGAATGCTAAAATAAAATAGAAATGAAAACCCGTATGATGTGATAAATTGTATAGAAACTATTCAAATGCCTCCCCTTTACTATTTTTTTTACACAAAACACAAAAATAGTTGTGTGGGATTCAAAGAAAACCACAAACATATTGCACAAGCTTGTAATATTTGTCAGACAGGTGGTGCTACACTGTACTGAACATCCTTCTGTGCGCCAAGAATTGTGTGCTCCACACAGCTTATGTCATCTGTATGTACATCTGCCCGTATGTGGTGTATAGCGGATCAAGTGAAAATAATTTATTTGAGATTTAATAAAATGGTAAATGAGGGTTTGTGGTGTCATTTATCTAATGAAAGTTTATTTTATAACACTGTGTGCTATTATTTTAGGGCTCTGAACCACTGTTCCGCCCAGGGACATGTTTGTCTCGTGGATGGGAATGTTGGGGGAAGGGAGATATCTAATGGGAGCCTGGCTCTTTACAACGCCAGGCAGCCCTCCTGGGATGTAACCACGCATCTGTTTTGACATATCCACACCCCCATCATGATGTGGCCCCGCCCCCTGTTCCACTGCCAGGGACAGGCATGTTGGGAGGTATGCAACATATAGCAAATACAATGCACACACTAGTGTACAGACCTCTAGGCTACACATAGTCACCCTCACAGAGAACGCACATTTATTTTCTCCATTATAATCCAGGAAGAATGAGTGTCTGAGGGGCATTAACTAATTTTTTTGTCAAATCAGAACTGATTTGCAAAACTGCATAAGCTGGATTTGTTTCACTCTCTTATCTAAAGAATAACCACACTGAGACCTATGAAAGTGGCTAGAGAAGGACACAGTTTATTAAATAATTAAATTGAATAGGTGGCGGTGAAAGTGCACTGTGAGGCAACTAAATCAAACTGAGATTTGGAACCAGGCGTGGATGGCTAGCGGTCTACTCCACTTAACAGGACAAATCCGTAACTGCCTGACCAGTGGTAAATCTGACGTCAGAGTGACTATGTCCCCTCCCGACTACACAATGACCGCCCTCAGAAGCGGGCCAAGGGATTCTCACCAAAAAGGACCATGAGTCACGTTCCTCGAAGGGAGTATCACCTGCGGTCAATCAGCAATAACGCTGTAACGATCAGCCGCTGCCCACAGTGACTTCCGGCCCAACTGTGCCTGCTCTGTGGCGTGGGAAAAAACAGATTAAGGGGGATGGGTGGGAGGGATTTCGAACAGTGAATGAGAAAGGGCATGTGACATGCTAGAACTTATATAACAACTCCAGGCACTCCCTTCATCCCTCATTGGTCGGTCTGGGATGTGGCAATTTAACTCCCGCAGGTAAAGTTAACTTCACGTACACTCCCCATGCATGCGTTTAAGTGCTTTCATCCATATGGGACTCTCTTTTCAAAATAATTAGCTGACTCTGAATCTCTGATATTCAGTCACAGTTTAGAATTACCCAGAGGTTGAAGTGGAAATTTAGAAGTGGCGGTATGGAGAATAAAAGTGAATAGAAATGAATGGTTTTACAATGAAGGCAGTAGGAGAAGTAACAGTATGGCATATAACCGTATACCTCCTCGCTACGACCAGTGTTACTGTGTGCAATAGCTTCAATGGCAACAACACTTAAATGCAGTTGCCTTTTGTAAAAACTACTTCTAAAATTGCAAATTGAAAAATACATATATTAAAGTACACATTCACTAACATTACCGGCAAAGTTGGTAAATATGATGTTTCAGACTCCAGCCGATCTCACACACAGGCCCACATTGGTTAGCTATCTGCACTGTTTGGTAAGTCAGAAACCATTAGAGGTAAAACATGCAGGTTTTCTTCCTGATTCAATTAAAATTCTTTTTTGGTTCATGGTGTCATGTCAGAAAAACAACTTATTGAGCCCTCATGAGAAACTAAAATGTTGCATGTAAACATGTGGATTATCATTATCAATTACTATATACACTGGGTTCAACACGTTTCAGGGAAAAGACTGAAGTGGGTTAAAAGTATTATCTCTGTGAACAACATATTTTTATTATCTCAGGCACAACATATTTTTAATCATTCAAATTCACAATCTCCATAAATAATGTCATTCCTACGGCCTATTCACATATTAGTGTGCTAGACACAAAAGTATACATTGGCAGGTACACTCACTTTTTTTTTATCATTATTTATTTAATTTGTTCTTCTACCATTAGATATATTTCTTTAACCATTTCATTATATTCACCTTGTGTATATATATATATATATATATATATATATATACACACAAAAACTTACAGTTTAACATGTCCAATTAAGGTTCCTTACTCCCCATCTAAAATGTAAGAAGACTTTTGAAACTCTTCCACTCAAACTCCAAAAACCAATGAAATTACAACGATTAAGGCAGAAACCTTAATGGGCGTGTCACTTGCACAATACAGACATGGTATGCCATAACATCCTGTGGTTAGCTGCAGATTCAGCACTATCATGGAGTGAGATTGCTGTAACTCACAAAATGGTGTTGCTGCTAATTCACAGATTTGTGTGTTCACTGGAATACACACATGCAGTACTATTACATTTTCTTAGTTTAGCTTGATCGTTTAGGGCCTGCGTGTCTTAGAAAGAGAGAGTAGAGCAACTTCATAAAAAAGTAGAACTACAAAAACCCTGCAGAGCATTTCTCCATTCAAGACTGTGCCTGCTCCTAGAAGATACCTACAGAACATATCTCATCTCCAAACAGTATCTGCTCCCGAAAGATTCCTGCAAAGCATCCCTCCACCTAAAACATTCCCTACAGCTGACAGACCCCTGCAGAGCATCCTTCCACTCAACATACTAACCCCTCCTGAAAGATCCTTGTACAGCATTCCTCCCTCCAATATTGTGCCTGCTCCTAAAAGATACCTGCAATATATGCCTCCTCACCAAATATGGTTCTGCAGCTGACAGATCCCTGCATAAAATCTCTCTGTGCGTTTGGATTACACTATTGTGCAGTTTGATAAAATATTTCCCGATAAAGTCTTGTTGGCTTTATGTATCCTTAAAAGTTAGCTTAGGGCTTGCAAAAGAATGTAATGGTAAACATTGCTCACTGAAAACCAAACTAAGCAGAGGCTTATACACCAATGTAATGTAATTTAACTGACATAACTATGTCTGTATTGCACAAGGAACACGTCCATTAAGGTTTCTGCCTTAATCATTGTAATTTCATTGGTTTTTGGAGTTTGAGTGGAAGAGGTTCAATAGTTTTCTTACATTTTAGATGGTGTGTAAGGAACCTTAATCGGACATGTTAAACCGTAAGGTTTATTGTCTATGGAATTTCATGGCTTTTTGTAAAGTAAAAATATTGATAATAAATTTATAAGCCTAGAATTGTACGGTCATTAAGAATAACTTGGCCCATCTAATTCCCACTCTTTTTCTTAATTCCTAAAAAACAAGAGTTTTAATATTGCTCTATTATACTAACCTCTACCACCTCTGTTGGATGACTATACCACCTATTCACTACCGTTGAGATAAAGTAATTTTTCCTAAGATTTCCTCTAAACCTAGCACCCTCCATTTCCAGTGCATAGCTTTCTCTCACACATACGCCAATGCCCACCAGCTTTGTGATCGCATGTACACATGCCATCGCCACTTGTAACCCACTGCACACTAGATTTTCTCTCAAACCACCCCCTGTGCACCAGCTTTTCTCCCACGTCACCCCCATTCACACTAGCTTTTCTCTCACTTGTCACTGCCTATGCACCAGATTTTCTCTCAATTGACACAGCCTATGCACCAGTATACAGCATCCTTAATTACAACAACAACTATAAAGAAAACAAATTAGCTCTACACAGTGTGTTTGGTAAGAAATCCAGAGAGATATTCAGTCGTGTGTCTGAGGGGAGTTGGTAAATATAGACCATGTGTGTATGAAATAGAAATAATAATAAATGTACACAAATAAAAGTGAATAATGTCACTATGTTCACTTTTCCCTAGGGGGTATAGTAATACCAGTACAAACAAGTGCCGCTCATCTATGGACACAAATTAGTACCCCAAAGGTAGAAAAGTTCTTGTCAATATGAACAATCTGAATAGAATCATCTCAGAGACTCTCCTTTGAAACAATAAGAGGATAAATGGATCTGTATCATACAAGCTGACTTCTATTAGTTCCTTAAATTGTAAACGTAAATTGTGCTGCAACTTACATCTAAATGTCTCTGGCAGATTGCATCTCTCTATAGCCTATGCATTCCACTGAGAACCATTACTTCCAGATGCTGCAGTGAATGAGATGGGCACTTGGCTAGATTTACATGCGCTCTGCAGTTATATAGTGCAATGCACTGAGATTGACAGTACTTTAGAAGAAATGTATCCGCAGTGCAGTGGACTAGATAGAGCTTTATACTGCGCATTATAGCATACTGCACACTATCTGACACATCGCTCCAGAGTGCAGCCAGTGTGACAACTTGAAGTGTATGTCCATCTATAGCATCCAGACTTTCCCATCTCCTAGCAGAAGAAAACGTAACTGAGCTCGGGAACACAAGAAACCCCAGCACATAGAGTCATACAACTCAAACAAAAGCATCATATCTTTGAAAAACAAAGGCAAAATCAAGCACACATGCTTCGATTCCTTTCAAACCAAGTCCACCCACAAAGACAAAATAGATATACTACCACTGATCATTTCATATCTTGCAGACACAGCAAGACGTTTTGTGAATTTAATAAACGTGAGATAGGATATTGTAAATATATGTCTACACCTGTGCATCTATTGGAGTACAGTTAAACAAGATCCAAAATGAAATTGAATATTATGTTATTATAATATTTGTAAAACAGTGCAATTTCCAGGGCAGAGAGTGACAAGTAGTGCAGTATGAGGACAGAGAGTGTGTGACATGTTAGTGAGCCACACAATGGCATACACCTAGTGGTTCATGTGCTCCCCAAATTCAGGTTCCGAGGCAGGCAGGAGGAGCGCGTGTTGGCTGCTATAAGGAGAGCGGTGTTATGTTACTTGCTACATACCTCGTTGACTTTCGGCACAGAACACAGATGATAGGTGATCACAGCAGGAACCTCAGAGCACTTTTAAATCTCCCCACCCAGTTCAGTGCAGTGAATAAATTAACTGATATCAATGAGCGGCTGTTACAGCCGCTCTGGCACCACTCAGAGAGATTAAACTTTGAAATGAGAGAGCACGAATAATACTACAGGGTGCCCCACTCAGCCCCAAAACACTAACCAGCCCCCCTGGGGATAGAAAATATGGATATTTCTCCAGCTCAGAAATGAAAATCTCTTAGTGTAAAAAGTATTCTCATGTGAAGTCAGGCTGAGTACACCCACTCTCTTTGACATGTACCATAGGTATGGCTCTGCATTTTCAGTTTGGCTGAGATGAAAGGACCAAACAGCTGTTAGAAGCAGCAGAACCAAAATGCTCTGGTTGCCTGAAGTCACCATCACCAACACCACAGCGCCCAGGGTCTGGGGGTGGGGTACGGACTAACGATGCTGAGTACACCGACAACACATACCCCAACATCTTCAGTCTCGATGGCTGATTCCCAACGAGGATCCATGACGACTCTTTTTTGACCCAGCTTCAGCCAATACCGATGCAGAAAGATGCCGGCACGACTTGATGACATCAGTGAGATAGGCGACGCTGGTAACGCTGCTCTTAAGGAGGTAATGTAAGTATGCAGCTATGTACAATGTACTTTAGAAAGGGTTGTGTTGGAGTCTCAGGAGAGCAGGGAGCCAGTGGTGGTCCAAATCCTGCTCATAGGTGCTGTCTGGGGACCCAGGACTGGGGGGGGGAGGGGCACGGGGAAAGTACAGGGTGCAGGCAGAAGGGCAGATCAAATCAAGAAGTATGTGGGGAGTGTTGACCCAAGCACTGATCATGCTGCTTGCTCTCATTTGCTCTCACTGTCAGCAGTGAAACCACGGAAAAACCTCTTGAAGGGGGTAAATCAGTTATAAAGTCCATGGAGAGATGACTCCATGGACGGTCCGGAATGGGTAAAGACTGTAACAACCCATAGGAGGCTTGTCGAGGCACCTTGTTCTGAGCACAGGTGGAACAAGCCATAACAAACTCCCGAACATCAGAGTGGATAGATGGCCACCAATAATTACGGGAATTTAAATCCAAAGTCTTCTTGATCCCGGCATGACCAGAGAACCGAGAGGCGTGAGCCCACTTGAGGAGTCTGGACCGAAGACGAGGAGAAACAAAGGTCTTTCCATGAGGAATCACCAGATGAGCAGGGGTGGTGGCCAGTATACATTTCGGACACAAGATGGGTCTAGGAATATCCTCTACAGCATCCGTGGCATCAAAGGATCGCGAGAGAGCATCCGCTTTCTTATTCTTAGATCCTGTTCTAAAGGTGATGATCATATCAAAACGGGAGAAAAACAAGGACCATCTGGCTTGCCGAGGGTTTAAACAAGAAGCCATTTGCAAATATAGAAGGTTCTTGTGATCTGTAAAAATCGTGATAGGAAATTTAGCTCCTTCCAAATGATGTCTCCACGCTTCTAAGGCTAATTTGATGGCCAGGAGTTCCCTATCTCCGATGCCATAATTTTTCTCAGCAACAGAAAGTTTACGGGAAAAGAAACCACAAGGAGACAATCTTCCAGAGGAGTCCTTCTGTGACAAGATAGCCCCCCCTCCCACAGAGGATGCATCGACCTCAAGAAAGAAAGGAAAGGTAGGATCCGGTTGACGAAGGATAGGAGCTGTCGTGAATGCTTCCTTTAGGGAAGAGAAGGCCTTTTCTGCCTCAGGAGGCCAAAGTTTAGTATTGATAGCTTTCTTAGTTAGTGCAGTAATGGGTGCGATCACTGAAGAAAAGCCTTTGATGAAATGCCGATAATAATTGGCAAAGCCTATGAAACGTTGGATCGCTTTCAGACCTATCGGCTGAGGCCATTCGGAAACCGCCTTTACTTTCTCGGGATCCATGCATAGTCCAGACCCAGAGATCACGTGTCCAAGAAAGGGAAGATGACCCTTTTCGAAGATACATTTATCCAAATTACAGAACAGCTGATGTAAACGAAGGCGTTCAAGCACCAAGGAAACATGATGGCGATGCAACACGATGTCAGGAGAGAATATCAGGATATCATCCAGGTAGGGCAGTGGTACTACAAGTAGAATACCTAATGAGTCCAATAAGGTCACTGCAGACAGCAGCTGCAGAGTGCAAGTCGTGACAGTACCCCCTCCTTAAAGGGCGGATTCCAGACGCCCAAATACTAGGAATGGTCGGAAATGTCAGAGTCATAATCCAGAATTGGGCATGTAGTTGAGAAGGCTTCATGCAAGGACGGGAAGGGTATAGAGACCACACCACAAGGGAGTTGAGATCCAGGAGAATCTTTCTTCTTCTTCTTCTTCTTTACTTTCTTTTTGTGGTTTTTAGAAGGTTGCTGGAAATGGAGCGAAGAAAACGATAATCTCAAGGTTGGAGTAGCCGGAGATAGAACATGAGGCATAGATGAAGCACTGGGAGTGGGATTGGCAAGTGCTGGTGTAAATTCTTTGATCACGGCCTCAGTAAAAAGTTGTAAATCAGACAGGATGGGATCTTGGGTTTCAATTAAAGGCTCTACCCATTCCAGAGCTTCCCCTGTAAAGTTGGCCAACATGTAAAACACCTGCTTTCGTTGGGTATCAAGGAGGTCAAATACAAAGGGAAAATAGGATATACAAAACTTAATGAGAGCATGGAATTGCTGAATATCCCCATTGAACGTAGGTGGTAGCTCCGACTTGGCAGCAGGCCCGGACTGGGCGGCAGGCATGGCAGGGACAGCACTGAGAGAAGCCTCGGGGCAGACAACACTGTGAGAAGCCTCAGAGCAGACAGCACTTTGAGAAGCCTGAGGGCAGACAGCACTTTGAGAAGCCTGAGGGCAGACAGCACTTTGAGAAGCCTGAGGGCAGACAGCACCAAGTAGTAACTCGGGCTGAACCGCATGGACTGGCAACTCGGGCTGGACCGCATGGACTGGCAACTTGGGCTGGACCGCATGGACTGGCAACTCGGGCTGGACCGCATGGACTGGCAACTCGGGCTGGACCGCATTGACTGGCAACTCTTCTGGAGCAGACTGGAGGGACAGGACCCCCTCTGGAGAAGTCTTTAAGGGCAGCGCCCCCTCTGGAGCCGACGGTAAGGGCAGCGCCCCCTCTGGAGCCGACGGTAAGGGCAGCGCCCCCTCTGGAGCAGACTGGAAGGGCAGCGCCCCCTCTGGAGCAGACTGGAAGGGCAGCGCCCCCTCTGGAGCAGACTGGAAGGGCAGCGCCCCCTCTGGAGCAGACTGGAAGGACAGCGCCCCCTCTGGAGCAGACTGGAAGGGCAGCACCCCCTCTGGAGCAGACTGGAAGGGCAGCGCCCCCTCTGGAGCAGACTGGAAGGGCAGCGCCCCCACTGGAGCAGACGGGAAGGGCAGCGCCCTCTCTGGAGAAGTCTTTAAGGGCAGCGCCCCCTCTGGAGCAAACTTTAAGGGCAGCGCCCCCTCTGGAGCAAACTTTAATGGCAGCGCCCCCTCTGGAGCAAACTTTAAGGGCAGCGCCCCCTCTGGAGCAAACTTTAAGGGCAGCGCCCCCTCTGGAGCAAACTTTAAGGGCAGCGCCCCCTCTGGGTTGAACTGGGGAACCCGGGTTCTCGTGGGAGCAGATAACGTGTCTGGAATGAAGACAGAAGCTTGTAACTCAGAGCTGGAGATAGAGGTTGAAGATGGTCAGAGTCTACAGAGCGGGCAATCCTGTAAAAAATGTAAATCACTGGCACAGTAAAGACACAGTTTGCAGGTCCTCCTGCGCCATCGCTCCTCTTCAGTCAGGTGGGGGCGTGGAGCACCTGAAAACCTGGAATTTGTTACAGGACTATTGGAAGGTGCTGCTTGCAGAGAGTCAAAGGCAGACAAATTTGATAATGAAATGTTAGCAGCACAGTTAGACTCCTTACTGCAACATGTATCAGGGGTGGAAACTGGAAGTTGCTTGAGCACTTGATTCAACAAAGAAGATACTTGCACTATTTGAGTGCGAAGTTGCAGAATGTCCACTTGGAGCAATTGAAACAGGGAATTTTCGGAGGAAATAGTAGCCTTAATAAATACAGAGTAGGTCACTCCCCTGGAAATCCTTTTCAAAAAGGGATGAAAGCCGTGCAGCAGCAGGCTCGGTATTATGGCCAGATCATACTGTCAGGATTTTCCAGGTATGACCACGGAGAGGGGAAAAGTGGTTATAATGAGTTTATTAACAAACACAGATGACAAGGTAACTCACGAGACAGTTCAAAGTGCAGACGAGAAACAACAGGTAACTGCAATAGTAGATTTCAACAGGCAGCGTAGAACTACAAGTACCAGGTATAATGGTTGAAGATGCAGGAGTCCAGGACACAGGTAACTGCAATAGTAGGTTTCAACAGGCAGCGTAGAACTACAAATACCAGGTATAATGGTTGAAGATGCAGGAGTCCAGGACACAGGTAACTGCAATAGTAGATTTCAATGAAGAAATATGAGTCCAGATAGCAGATAACAGCAGTAGCGTATACTATGAAGTAATTTGCAGGAGTCCAGATAGCAGGCAGAAACTGAGCCCAGGAAATGCTCCTAGAAAATGACCTGATGATCTGGCCCAGACCGTATGAAGCAGGCAGGTGTATATAGGCCTTATGCAGGTGACACAACTCTCAGTAATCAAGAAAAATGATCCAAGTAGCACAGTGGCCCCTTTGGTGGGCACTGGTACTACAAGTAGAATACCTAATGAGTCCAATAAGGTCACTGCAGACAGCAGCTGCTGAGTGCAAGTCGTGACACCCTTCCTGGTTCATCAAAGACATGTCTAAAGGCTTCCAGGAAGGTGGAGCAGTTATGTAGTGAAGAATCATTGTGTTCTCATAGGGGAGATGCCCAGGCAAGAGCTTGACCGGTAAGTAAAGAAATAATGTATGCTACTTTAGCTTTTTCTGTAGGGAAGTTCCCTGGCTGGAGTTCAAACTGGATATCACACTGATTTAAAAATCCACGGCAGGCCTTGGGATCCCCATCGAATTTTGGAGGGTTAGGGATGCAAAGTTGGGAATTTGCCGGGAGAGGAGCGGCACCACCCTCCTGGGCAGGAGCAGGCTGAGGGGGAATAGGTGGCGGATCAGGTACCGCTGCCTGGATTGCCTGAGCTGAAACCGCACCCTGAAGTGTGTCCAGGCGAGCAGACATGCTCTGAAGAAACTGAAGTAACTGTGCCTGGTTCTTGTCCTGTTCTTCTACCCGGGCAGCTAAGTGTTCCAATAACTCCCTATCAGAGGAGTTCCCGGATCCGTCCATCAGATAGATATGTTGTGGTGTCAGAGCAAACTGTTAGGTTTCAAGATTACCTTAGTCAGTATTTACGCCGGCCTTCCTAGGGCGCGGAGTCTAACGGCCCTCCTGGTCTTCTCCAAGAACCGCCGCAAGGCAGGGTGGGTTTTGCTGCCGGAGAACCGCAGGTCGCGGCCCCCAGGTTTAGCCTACTGATGTAAGGAAAGAGTTCTATGAGATGGACATGCAGAGGCACGGCCAGATCCACAGGGAAATTGATAACTGGAATCACTAACCGTATATTCAGAAGGTAGTAGTCTGGAGTAGAAGCTGGTGGAATGCAGGAATCAATCCGCTGTACAGCCCCAGGAGCAGAAGCATAGTCCAGAATCGCCGGTTCGGTACACAGAGATCCGTCCGTTATGCAGTACCAGGGATAAGGCAGAAGAGTAGTCTGGAGTATAGCCGGTTCGGTACACAGAGATCAGTCCGTTATGCAGTACCAGGGATAAGGCAGAAGAGTAGTCTGAAGTATAGCCGGTTTGGTACACAGAGATCTGTCCGTTATGCAGTACCAGGGATAAGGCAAGAGAGTAGTCTGGAGTATAGCCGGTTTGGCACACAGAGATCCGTCCGATATGCAGCGCCAGGGATGAAGCAGGAGAGTGGTCTTGGATATAGTCAGTTCTGTACACAGGAATCAGAAGTAACAAGGGAGAACACCAGGGGGACCAGAGCACAGGAAATGCAGCCAGATACACAGACAGTGTGTCAGAGCAGGCCTGAAGTAGGATTTTGAATTCCCCGCCCAGATCAGCTGACCTGCCGCCGGGACCTACCCGGAAGTGCGGCAGTACGGAGCGGAGAATCGGCGTTGACACAGGTAAGCGCCGTGACAACATGGCGATGAGCACTTACCTCCCTAGGATACGTGCTTTTATCAGTCCAAGACCAATCCAGGGTGCCAGAAAATGCACTAAAAAGAGTCATTGAAATTCACAGCAAAAATCAAGTTCATCACTGAGCTTCGACTCAGCCCCAATTCCCCAAAAATTATAATGTAGTTAGGTACCTTTGATGTAAAGTGCAGATTACAAACACTCTGTGCAATACTGATGAAAGAGCGGCCAAGTGGAAGGTTTGAATAATACACATACACGTCTATTTAGAGCTACATGCTTACAGTACTTCTGCAAGTAACGTTGTTCATTGTTAATAAAACTGTTGTCTTTATACTGTTCAAAAAATTTGAAATAATCCTCCACCATACTTTGGATGTTGATAGTTGATAGTAGGATCCTGTGGAGTTACAGCAGAGGTGTCACTAATTTTGGTCAATTATTTTACAGTAGACAAGACCAGGGGCTAAATGTATCAATTGCCGATTTTTTTCAACTTGCCGTGAAAATTTAAAGTGACAATGGCTTTAAAGGCAAAACAATGCCTTTAAAGCCATTGCCGTTTCAATTCTCACTGCAAACTCGCTGAATAGCGGCAGTTGAAAAAATCAGCAGTTGATACATTTACCCCCAGATGTCATAATGTTGTGCTGAGTCATCTGCATCATTAATGGGCTTAAGGCACCTAAGGTAATAGTGCTGTTAATGAACTCTACTGTGGCAAGATGTTGTTGTCATCATCCTCAGCCTCATCCTCACCCTCATCAGTTTGTACATCATTCTCACACATTATTAATTCATCACCGCTGGAATCCACCATAACAGAAGTCTCAGTATTTTGATGCAATTGACGGGAAAGGCCTTCCTCGTGGAAATTGTAGTTAATTTTTATGAACGTCATCTTTTCCACATTTTGAGGAGGTAGCCTCATACGCCGATCGCTGACAAGGTTCCTGGCTGTGCTGAAATCTCTTTCCAAGTACACACTGGAGTGTGGGCAGCTTAGGCAGTGCAAAGCGAGTTGGTACATGGGTCTCCAAACTCCCTTTTTATCCTCCCAGTATGTAAAGGGACTGTCTGATGTGTCTATTTCTATGCTATTGTGAAAATAATCATAGCTCTTAACAACAACAAAGCAATAGCACAAAAACATGGCAGTTTATAGCACATCTAGGAAACATTGTCACACAGCAGTGGCAGAAAAGAAAAGTGGTGCAAGATTGAATTGTCCTTTGGCCCTTCCACCCACCCTTATGTTAGATATTACAACGGAAATGTACAGTTTAACAAAGCACTTCAGCGACAAGGAGTGCCACTTTTGGGGCTGAAGTGCTTGATTTGTTTTGGCCCCCACAAAACAAGCTACCAATAGCTTAGCTGCTTAAGTCCAACAGTGCTGTCAATGAACTCTACAGTGTCAAGATGTTGTTGTTATCAACCCCATCAGTATGTACATACAGTAACTAACTCCAAATGTGTGAAGATGTCTGGGTAAGTGTCGTCGGGGTAGTCAGCATCGATATGCTGACTACCACCGCTGTACTCAATGTCGGTGTGAACATATGTAAAGAAATGAATGTATTCATATGAAAAAGTATACACAATTGCTCAGGTCATAGATAGCACCTTCCACTGCAGTAAACCTATGACCGCAATTGCTTTCAGTTGCACTTCAGCACTATCTGTTTTACTTGTGATGAAAAAATCTTAAATATGTGGAGTTGTTGGTATTACTGTATGGCATTATTGAGCTACATAGTGTCATGATGGGAGAATATTGTTGCTGAATGGAATGTTATTGTGTCATGATGAGGCTACGTAGT
The DNA here is from genome assembly GCF_038048845.1 of Mixophyes fleayi. Taxonomy (NCBI): domain Eukaryota; kingdom Metazoa; phylum Chordata; class Amphibia; order Anura; family Limnodynastidae; genus Mixophyes; species Mixophyes fleayi. The sequence goes on along the minus strand of NC_134402.1, from coordinate 310,843,884 downwards.
GTTATGATGGGATCTATGAGGGGAATCATATTAGTATCAGGGGTCAACATGGTTGATTGATAGAGCTGTAATACGGTATCAGGATGGATGGGGAGAAAAGGTGATATATATCATTATCATAGTGTTGTTATGTTTGATATACATCAATCAGCCACAACATTAAAACCACTGACAAGTGAAGTGAATAACATTAATTATCTCATTACAAAGACACCTGTCGAGGGGTAGGATACATTAGGTAAGTGAACAGTGAGTTCTTGAGGTTGATGTGTTGGAAGCAGGAAAAATAGGCAAGCATAAGGATCTGAGCTACTTTGACAAGGGTCAATGTGAGGAAAAGGGGGGCTACTGGACTGAGAACTTTGTATTCATCACCCATTTCTCACGGTTTAATGTACTTTTTAATCCTTGACCCAGTCTAAGTATATACACCAGAGCATCGGTGTATTATGTGTATAATTATTTCATGTTATTAGGTACATTTTGCCCTTGCTATAACCTGCAATATTGTATGTAGTATAAATATTAAGAATATTGCAATACTGTGTGAAACTAAAGCTGGGTACACACTACAGAAATTACGACCAACTTTTTATGCCGAGCGATTTTACATGCGATTGATGGTCCGATCGCTCGGTCCATGGACTGCATACACACTAGCCTTGTTTATGACGATAAATGGAACAGCGGACATCCCTTTAGCGACTTTTTACAGCAATGTTGTCGTGAGCAATGACTGTAATTTCTTACTCACTGGGGGGTATTCAATTGTTAGCGAGTTTGTAATTTCAAGCGCGTTACGTCTTTTTCTTATTTTCAAACGCGGAAACTTCTCCCGCAATTCAAATCTTTTTTTATTTTTTTTTACCGAAACGGTCTTATCGCGCTCCAAACGTTTGTCAATGTTAAAGTATAGGCTGGATGCGAACCCTCAGCGGAAAAAGCTATTCAATTGTTTTTTAACGCTATGTGTCAAACAGGCAAATCTGCTGTTTCATCTCGCACCTCCTTGGTCTGCTCAAAGAAAAAAAAAAAATTTAAGTTAAGAAAAAAAGAAATTAAACTGAAAAAATAGGTGTTAAAGTTAATTAAAATAACCAGAAAACTGAAAAGTACTATTTTTTTTTAAAAAAATAACAGTGTAATAATTAATTATTTTTTCAAAGCTCCCCCTTTAAAAAAATCCATTAGTGGTGCATGTATTTAAACTTTTTTTTTTTTTTTTAAGGGTGGGGGGGGGGGGGGGTGGTTGTGCCTGACCTCAGTCAGCTCTCATCAAAATTGTGAAAAGTAGAATGTTATTTATTTATTTTTTAAAACCAAAAGCGTTTGCTCCCCACTCTATTTAGTCTTAATCCTAGTGCTGGCAAGCTATTGCTGTGTGTGTTAAAATCTTTGAAAAATTTTGCGTAGGGTTTCCCCTATTTTAAATGAACCAGCACTAGGCAAACCAGCCGGGGTGATAGGCACTATAGCAGGGGGGAACGCAGTTTTGGTCCCACGGCCATAATGACTAAACACCCACAGACTGTTCAGCGCTGGCCTGGATTCCCTAGGGAGTGTGGTCCGCTGAAAAATGTAAGCGGGCCACCCCCCTAGGGACAGCCAGCCCAGTGCCGATAGCACTAGGTCTCTTCCTACTACCCCTGAGCTGTGGGTAGTAGGGTAATAAATGGGGATTTTGTATGAAAAAAAAACACAATTTTGATTTGTGGAACTACATGTCCCAGCCAGCCATGTTGGCCTAAATAGTGTGGGCATGCTGCTACTTGTCTAACTACAAGCACCAGCGTACCCATGGCACCCAGGGCATGTTGGAACTTGTAGAACCACAAGTGCCAACATGCTCTTACACTCACGGCTGGCTGTGATCTGTAGTTCCACAAAGCAAAATGTTAAATAAAAGCACAACACCCTCATTCCAACCACAAATCTTTATTAAAAATACTAAAACCCCAAGAAATACAGTAAACACCCTCACGTACACCATAGATTTTTATTAAAAAGAAAAAAACAAAAAATACTCACCATGGACGAAATCCTCAGTTTTCTGATGCTTTACCTACACACACTCATTTACGCAAAGTCCCAACAAATATTTGTACCTTACAAATGTCCATGGTTGGCCAGTGTTCAATAAATGTTTGTAAATGGCAAAAAAAATTCCTGCTTGTAAAATCTTAAATCTGCTGTCCAGGGGGGACGGACATTGTTGCTTGCAGTGCTGGGGCCCTTCTTGATTGCAGTGTGGGGGCCCATTCTCATGTGCAGTGCTGGGGCCCTTTTTGATTGCAGTGTAGGGGCCCAATCTCATTTGTAGTGCTGGGGCCCTTCTTGATTACATTAATTTGCATTAATTTTTTATACTAAAATGACTGCCTTAACCACTCCTCATTTCAAACTCGCTAGGACCAATAATAGATCGCGAGGGGGTGGATGCAGTGTTAACAATTGAATTGAGCAGGTTTTTTTTAAAACGAGCGCTCGAACAGGAAAAAACGAGCGCGGGATTTATTTATTTTTCGAGCGCAGGATTTTGACCCGTCTCGCTAACAATTGAATATGCCCCACTGTTGTGGATCGGTCAGAAGTTTATACACACTACACAGCGGAAACGAGATTGGAACGAAAATATTAAATGGTACAACCAACCAAATGAGGCGATAATCGTCTATTTGGGCAGACTTTCAACCATCGTGTCACTGCACACACTGACCCGACTTTTGAACGAGCGGTCGTATGTCGGCTGATTTAGCCGATTATTGGATGAAAACTGTGTAGTGTGTACCCAGCTTAACAGAACAGCAGCAGTCATTTTGCAAGTGTTAGCTAATGTAATTACCATTTATCTCAAATGTCCATTGTTATGAAGGGCTCCTTAGATTTGGTTTGTAATCAGAACAATGTCTGAGTTAACTAGCTGGCAGCCCATGTTAATTAGCTAGGTCAACAGGTAATCTGAGAGGTAATGAGGTTAGAACTTCTAAATGATATGCAATGTGCCTCCACAGTAATATATTGGGTGAAATAGCATTGGGAAATGTATCAATATGTATCAATATAAATGTTATTGTATCAAAATTTATCACAGATTCAGATGGCATAACACTGCTGATACAATGTGTGAAAAGTCTTACTGTTTCATGTAAGCGTGCAGTGTCATTCCCTGCTGTAATATTGTAACCTCATGTTTAGTGTATCCAGCCAAAATAGCTAATTCAGTTAAGCCATTCTATTGTATGCTCAAGGTAACAGGGACAGTATGTCTAGCAGCTAAAGTGTCCCGCTGTAAGGGGGAGGTTTGAGACATTTGACCCTATTTCCTGTGTATACAGGGAAGAATATAGGGATAGCAGAATGTCAAGGGAGCTATTCTAGCTTGGAGGATCCTGGTGTACAAGACATCAGCAAAAAGGACTCTGGGCCAGGCATTGTGGTGCCGCTGGAGGAAACCCTACCAGGACAGGGTCTGTGTGAGCCAATAACCCAAGCTGGGCGACACCATAACTCTTTTGCTAATCGGTAGTGGTAATATTGCGGGAAGATAAGACTATGAAAGAGACCGAGATTATTACTTTGGAGTACTGACTGCAAGAGGCTGCTGGAGGATACATGCTACCATTTATCCTGTAACTTGTGAACATCTAGTGGTTTTGTGCTGTCGTAATAAAGTCTTATTTTGGATATATTCTGGTCTACCCGAGTGAATTGAATCCCACAGAAGTTAACTGCCATCCCAGCTAAGGGTGGTATCCTCACAGTCAAATTGTGATGGCTAGATGACTGGGTCAGAGCATCGCCAAAACAGTAGGCTTGTGGGGTGTCCCAGGCATGCAGTTGTTAGTACCTATGAAAAGTGGGTCAAGGAATTACAACCGTTGAACCAGTGACAGTCATGGACGCCTAAGGCTCATTGATGCGCGTAGGGAGTGAAGGTTAGTCAGTCTGGTCCACTCTCACAGAAGAGCTACTGTAGCACAAATTGCTGAAAAAAGTTAATGCTGGTTATGATAAAAGGTGTCAGAACATACAATGCATCACAGCTTGCCCATGTTGACCCCTGTTCACTGCTGAAAGCGTCTACAATGGGCATGTGAGTGCCAGAACTGGACCATGGAGCAATGGATGAAGGTGGCCTGGTGTGATAAATCACATTTTCTTTTACATCATGTGGACAGCCGCGTGTGTGTGTGTCGTTTACCTGGGGATGATATGGCACCATAATGCACTATGGGAAGAAGGCAAACCGGCGGAGGCAGTGTAATGCTCTGTGCAATTTTCTGCTGGGAAACCTTGCATCCTGGCATGCATGAGGATGTTACTTTAACACATGCCACCTACAGTACCTAAACATTGTTGCAGTCCAAGTACACACCTTTATGGCAACGTTATTCCCTGATGGCAGTGACCTCTTGCAGTAGGATAATGCAGCCTGTCACACTGCAAAAATTGTTCAGAAATGGTTTGAGAAACATGACGGAGAGTTCAAGGTGTTGACTTGGCCGCCAAATTCCCCAGATTTCAATATGATTGAGCATCTGTGGGTTCTGCTGGAAAAACAATTCCGAGCCATGGATGCCCGAACTCGCAGCTTACAAGGACCTACTGCTAATGTCTTGGTACCAGATACCACAGGATACCTTCAGAGGTCTTCTGGAGCTGTTTTGACGAGATGAATGGGATCTACACAATATTAGGTAGGTGGTTTTAATGTTATGGCTGATTGGTATAAACCTGCATATACTAGGCATTGGTATTGTATGTGGTCGTCAGGGGAATGCAATGACTATGTTTAATATTGGACAGTGTAGGCTAGGCTTGTAGTAATATGATGTACTTAGTAGCTGGCTCTATAGTATTTACTATTTAGCCCTACCATTGCCAGTATATGATTTTTATGATATTTAATCAATTCTTGTCATTCTATATTTTGACTGTTCACATGAACTTTTGAAATCAGCCACAGGAGTCACATGCAAATCATTTTGTCATTCTACAGGTTTAAAAGTTCAAGTCACAGCCAAACACTTGACGAGTACAGCTCTCAATGTTAAGTGAAGCCATTTTAGCTGAGGGCACTTAAAATGCATGGATTATGTTTTTCAGGCCCTTACCCATTAGGGGTTAAAGTTGTTTCATTCCCAGCCAATAGAATCCATGGGGAGTGGTTTCAGTCACCTCATTAGAAACTCCCATGGGCTTCTAGATCTTTCCTTCCCGGATTTCACGGATGCAGGAGCTCCCTGGAGACAGATAAGATCGTTTTATTGCTTTTAGCTTTAAACTTTTTCTTTCTCTCTGCTTTCATTGTTTTCTTGTCTCTCCTTTATCTTTTGTCCATTCCTTTTATCTCCTTTCATTTTTCTTTCTCCTTATTCATTTTTCTTTTGTCTATTTCTCCCTTTCCCTATCCTCCTTTCCATTCACCTTCCAACCCCCCCCCCCCTCCTCCTCCTCCATTTTTCACTTTTCCTCGGTACTTTCCCTTGTTGTCACTATGTCCAGACCCAGGAGATCAGCGGGCCCCCCTGCACATTTGTTAGACGGGTCGCAGCTCCCGGCCGGGAGTCTGCGCCCGCTTGTTACCTCAGACAGCTCTGCCTCTGCTAGTGAAGCGCTGGACGCTCCGCCTGAGTGCGGGCGTCCCGGCGTGGTTAATATTACTGAAGGGGACTCTCCTGTCATCGGGTCTCAGCGGAGATCTGGGCAGAGGGGGAGGGGCGGTCACCGCAGTTCCCGTGCACCAGAGCGGTCAGCGGCGCTGGCCGTTTCTGACAGCGATACTGTCACAGGGCAGCAGATAGAGCAGAGGAGGAGATCTCCTTCTCCTTCCTCTGTTAGGGCCAGCCAGACTCCTCGTTCCCCTCGCACACCACCTTTCAGCAGGGGAGGTCATAACACTTCCAGGGTAGGGGTGGGGGGGTTGCAGGCCCTGGCTTCCTCTTATAATTCCCCTGTGTATCAGCAAACTATTCCTATCAGTGAGGCAGATTCAGTGTCACAGCAAGGCCCTGGTGATGACATACATATTAGGCCCTGGTTGCACAGCAGTAGTGGGGACAGTATCCCCCCCCCTTAACAGGATCCCTTCACTCATGCCTGAGGGATGGATCAGGGGTAGAGGGCGCCCTCCGGTGGCTCATAATATTAGTCTCCACTCATCCCCTCAAACCGTTCCCACCATACAGTATAATCTAGTATCTCCAATTCAAACTGCTAATGCTCCTCAGCAGGACCTTTCATATAGCGGTTCCATTAATTTTGGGGCACATCCACCGGCTGTGGTCCAGTCTGGGGGTTTTCAACAAATGCCAAACATAATGCATCGTCCATGGGTAAGATCAGAGAGAATGCAGGTAGAACCGGCCCATGGAAACCCGCCCTTATGGTCATTACCATATCCTCCTATTAATACAGATAGAGTTCAGCATACCCCGCAGAATTGGATGGCACCTTATCCACCTCCTTATAGCCCAAGTTATACCAATCAGCTGAATGCAAACATTAGAAACATACCCGTCCCTGTTCATAGTACCCCCCCTCCCTGTTATGGGGGTACTTCTCAAGATTTGGCCCGTCCACCAGCCCCAGGTTTTGCTTTTAGTACGCCTGTCCCAATAGAGTCGTTGAACAGTATTGCAGCATGTAGGGTTAACCAGTCGGTTGTGTCTGAAGTAGCTAACATCCATTCTGTTTCAGTGACTGCAGCATCTGGTGGAGGGGTGCCCGCTCCATTGCCAGAAGTACTTACGGTGACGGGGAGCTCTTCCTTACAATCAGAGTCAGCAGCGTATTCGGCATCAGGAGGAGAAGCATCAACACAAGCACTCGCGTTACCAGGGACATCTGCGCAAGGAGGTGAGTGTGAATCTGTTTTGACACATCGTACACATACACGCAGCCCTCCCTTAGCTAGCACTAGCGAAGAATCAGATGAGGAAGGTCAGGGTCCGTGCAAGCTTTTAAAAATCTTAACGGAACATTTAGCGAAGCCCGCTAGGGTGACGCCTTCAGGCGTAGCACCACCCACAGCGCTAGGAGGTCCTATGGTATGTTGCGATAATACAGCCTTGTTAAGAGGCGTGCATCGCAGTTCAAAGGATAGGATAGATAAAGGGTACTATGTTGATTTGTTTATGCTCACCTCCGCAGCCAAAAAAGAATTGCTGGCTGCCTGTGGGAAGGGTGGAATGGGTGAAGAAAATTACAGAACTTTCCCAAACTGGTTGAGGGGGTATTGTATATTCGCTGCCATTTATGTGGAGTCTAGACCGGACACGCGGGCGGACGTGTGGAGGTACCTACACCTGATTAATGATCTGTGGATTAACGCGGGTGGTACAATTTGGAGGCGTTACGATGAGAGTTTTCGTAGCAAGGCAAACAAAATGCATACTATCCCATTTGGGTGTAAGGACGTGGAGTCATGGATGGCGCTGATGCTGCCAACCGAAGATTTTATGCCCCCTTTGGTACCTAGGTTTCAGAGCCAGGGGAGGCGTAGTACTCCCCAAAACAGTAAGAACAGATGTTTTGCATATAACAATGCCTCGTGCGGAAGGGGTGACTCTTGTAGATATAGGCACGTATGCTCCAAATGCCGAGGCAGTCACCCAGCTAAGGACTGTACCAGGCAGTCATCAGGAGTGGGCAGGGGCTGCGGTGCGCCAGGAGGTGCTAACTAAGGGGCCATCACCTATTGAGTTAAAAGTTCTGGATAAGTGGCTTAGTTTTTTCCCAGATGTTGTTCAAGCCGAGTGTCTATCCCAAGGTTTTCATTATGGTTTTCAGCTCCCAGTAGTCGGAGAAATTAGGTCTTCATCGGGCAGGAATCTGAAGTCAGCAATCTTGCTTCCTGAAGTGTTGAAGGATAAGGTTATGAAGGAGGTTAGCTTGGGTCGTATGGTTGGGCCTTTTGATTCCCCCCCAATTCCTGATTTGATAATTTCCCCTGTAGGAGTTGTCCCTAAGAAGGCTGCGGGTAAATACCGCTTAATACAGCATTTATCTCATCCTCCCGGTTTTTCAGTTAACAACGCAATAGATGCTAGCTTCAGTTCAGTCAATTACCAGTCCTTTGAGGAGGCCTTGGCTTTAGTTAGGGGCTTTGGGCAAGGGGCTTTATTGGCCAAGTTAGACATTGAATCGGCATTTAGACTGCTGCTGCTTCACCCGGATTCTTACAGATTCATGGGCTTTAAGCTACATGACGGTTTCTACATTGATCGCTGTCTCCCCATGGGGTGCTCAGTGTCATGCGCTCTTTTTGAAAAGTTTACTTCATTTCTGCATTGGTGTGTACAAGCAGGAACGGGTCATCAAGGAATCGCCCATTATTTGGATGATTTCTTGTTCATAGGTCCCCCTTCATCTTCAGTGTGTGCAGACACGCTTTTTTCAGCGACGGCATTGTTCACAATCATGGGGGTCCCAGTGGCGCATGACAAGACTGAAGGGCCTAACACATGTTTGTCATTCTTGGGCATAGAGATAGACACCATTGCAGGTTGTTGCTGTTTGCCTGAGGAAAAGATAAACAAGTTGGGTGCAGCGGTTTCTGAGGCGATTAGTTCACAGGGTAGCTCCTTGCATCAGGTTCAGTCTCTTCTTGGATCACTCAATTTTGCATGCAGGGTGATACCGATGGGACGTATTTTTTCTAGAAAATTGCAAATGGCCACATCAGACTTAAAAAGGCCTCATGCCAGAGTACGCCTATCGGCGGAGATAAAGGGAGATTTGAGAGTATGGGCCACATTCTTGCAGTCTTTCAATGGAGTGCGGATATAGCCTAAGAGACAAGTCTCAAATGTTTTGTTGGAATTACACACAGATGCCTCTGGAGCGAATGGTTTTGGGGCCATTTTTCAGGACGAGTGGTGTGCAGCCCCTTGGCCTGAGGGGTGGCGTTAGAACGGGTTGGTGTCAAATTTGCTGGTTCTAGAGTTATTCCCAATAGTTTTAGCCATTGATCTATGGTGTCAGAGGTTAGTGGGCCAGAATGTTGTTTTCTGGTGTGATAACCTTGGGGTTGTGCAGGCAATCAATCGCCAGAGCGCTACATCATTGCCAGCAGTGAACCTGTTACGTAGACTTGTTCTGAAATGCTTGGGAAATTATATCATTTTCCGGGCCAGACATGTACCCGGAGAGGTGAATAAGGTGGCAGATGCGCTTTCGCATTTCCAATGGCGCTGCTTTAGGGAGCTAGCTCCTTTGGCTCAATTAACCGGCATCCCTTGTCCTTTCTATGCATGGCAGTGGGTCGAGTCGGAATGATCGAGTTGGCGGAGTCATCCTTGGTGCAATCCACAAGACGAGCGTATCAGTCAGCGTGGAGTCAGTGGGAAGCTTTCTTGCAATCCAGGGCCCCAAGTACATCAGGTCAGGCGGAGGAGATTTTAGAGTTCATGTGGGAAAAATATAACACGGGTGTTAAAAAGGCAGCCATGGCCTCAGTGTTAGCAGGCATTTCTTTCATGGCTCAATTACATTCAAAAGTTGATCCCACAAGAGGTTTTATTATTTCCAAGGCTATGAAAGGGTGGGCTAGAACCTGCCCTTCGGTTCCTGACTCTAGGCGTCCTACTACGGTTCCCTTGCTTAGGCAGTTCATTGTGTCGCTTTCGGAGGTCACTTCCAGCTCCTATGAGTCCACTTTATTCAGCGCAGCTTTTTCTATGGCGTTTCACGGAGCGTTTAGAATTAGCGAACTTGTAGCTAAATCGAGAGTTTCCCTAGGTACAGCCCTTTTGGGAAAATATACTTTAGTTGCTAGTACACAGGTCTCCGTAAAAATTGCACGATCCAAAACGGATCAGTTTAGTAGGGGGTCATTGGGTCACCTTGTCTCCTTGCAATGATACGACTATATGTCCGGTGACTTGGTGTACTAATTTTGCAGGAATAAGGCCTAGGAATAGCGAGGCTTGGTAGGTACACATTGATGAGTCTCCTTTGACCAAGTTTCAGTTTAATGCCACTTTTAAAAGTGCGGTGATAAAGGTGGGTTTAGACCCAAAATTTTATGGAACTCATTCATTTCGTATTGGAGCAGCTACAGCTGCTGCCATAGGAGGGGCCTCCATTCCCGATATTAAATTGTTGGGGCGATGGAAGTCTGATAATTATAAAAGGTACATTAGACCTTGATGGGGTTATATGCTCATGTTTTGCATATGTTATTTCTCTATTGCCTACACTTTGTTCTCTTGTCTTTACTGTATCTTTCTGGTCCGTGTTCCTTCTCCAACTTACTCTTCCCTCCCCCCTTTCCTCGGTAATCCAGGGTGAAAGCTGCTTGCCGTGTTCAGCGGAGGCATGGAGGGATTTTTTCCCAATTTCTCCTACGGATTAAGGCCTGATTAGTGGTGAGCCTCCGGGTTTTTTGGGTTGGTTCACCTTCATCTGGGTTACCGTTCCTATACCTTCTTTTCTTAATTAAACCTGTTTAGGTTGGTACTATTTTGTTCCATCAAGGGGTGTTAAACCGTATGGGTTGGTACCTCATAGCTTATGTTAAACCATGATTGGTTGGTATGTTTACATGTTGGTGATATAAACCACGCAGTGGTTGGTAGGCAGGCATAGAGCCATAGTATTTAATATGCTGTCATGTTGGTATAACATACGGTAAAACATGACTTAATTTCCAACTTCCTGTTAAACCTCTAAAGGTTGGTATGTTTACAAGGCACGTATAGGCGTCTTATCGCATCCCCATTGAGCATATATATTTTTAGTATCATTCCCCCTCATCAGGGTGGTCTAAGTAATCTTTATATTGGTGTCCCCCTTAAATAATAGTAGTATAGGTTGGTATTTATAGCCTCACACATATAGTTCCCCTCTCTTTAGCTTAAGCAATTTTATTCATCTATTGGCCATATTAGATTTCTGAGTTAATATATAAGCAGTGCTAGCTTATACCTAGTCATATAAACCGGTTGGTTGGTCCGTTCCCCTCCCCCTGTCCCACATTTCCATACGATGTTGGTATTAAACCTTTGCGGTTGGTTTCAAATATGGACAATTGTTTAAAGTATCCAGGGATCGGGGTCATTGCTCTTTAGAGCTGGTGTGCCTTGAGTTATGTATGCATATAGGAAGAAAAAAGTAAAGGTTACAGGGCCTGTGTTGACCCTGGTTTATACTCAGGGAATATTTTAGAATATTTGTGCTACTCCAGATCACCAATTCTTTCTATCTTCGGTTCACAGGCCTGAAGATAAACATTTGGATAATGGGACACTCAATTGTGTATTGGGCTTCGAAACATCATTTGGCGAATGAGTGGTCTCATTTCCCATGCCCGGTGGATATAAAATGGATGGGGAAGAGGGGCCTTTGCTGGCCATTCCTGGTTTCTTGGTTAGGAGAGGAATTGGCAAAATCACAACCTCCCGATATTCTTGTTTTGCACCTCGGGGGGAATGATGTGGGGAAGACAAAATCATTGGCCCTCATAATAAGCATTAGAGAAGATTTACGTGCTATTCGGGCACGATGGCCTACAATTAAGATTTGTTGGTCCAACATTATCCCTCGTTTATACTGGAGGTTTCCCATTCGCCCATCTACACTTACTAGATTATTAAGAAAAATTAATAGCGTCACGGGGAAACTGGTTAGAGAATTGGGGGGGGGGTAGAAATTTTCCACCCATCCATTAAGGCGGATAATACACACCTGTTCCGGCCGGACGGTGTTCATTTAAATAAAGAGGGGATGGGGTTTTTCATCAGGGAGATTTATGAGCAATTGGGTTGGTGGTTTTGCTCTCGTGGTGGCGGGCTGGGAACCCATTAAAGGGTACCAGCTATGGTAGGAGAGCAGTGCAGTCAACGACTAGTCACAACGGTGGTTAGGATATTTGGCCGCACGTCACTGCCCCTTTCAAGTAACATTACTCTTGATCCTTCTGAGTGGAGGATCCCTTGGCGTGCTTTGCGTGGCCGTCAATGTTGAGTCCAGAAGGGAGCAGTCATGCTGACGCCTGTTTAACACCGGCCAATGTTAAGGGAGTATTCCTTGGTTTAGTTTGAATGCCATTGGGGCATTGCAGTATTTGGTTAGATGATTAGTTGTTTAGTTGACTGCAGTTTGCTCTCGCCACCACCAGGTGACTTTCATTTAATTGGTTTATGATTAATAAAAACTGCGACCTTTTGCCAAAGTAGCTATACGTGTCTGTGTCTTTATTTCATTAGTTTAAGTAACACTTTTAAGGTACGAAGGTTGGTAAGGTGCGTGAAGGAAAAGGACATTAGCCATATGCAGTTTTATGAGTCTCCCTGCAAAATAAATGACCTGCCGCTCACTAGTACACAACGCTGGACCAATACATTTCAATTATTTATGATAATTAGATTGCTGCTAGCTTCAGTATTCTATTTAGATTATTTTTACTCAACAGAAAAATGAAGTTTATTGAAAACAAAATAAGTAATAACATTAAAGCATTTGCAGTATTCTTCTGAGGGCCATTTTCTACATATAAGTTTTTGTTTTAACTCTTTCATTTCCCACCTAGTTATAGAAATAATATTCTTCTTCTGCTAATGTCGCCAAGATGCAGTAATAATGAATCCTCTATTTTCCTAACCATACCCCTCGATAGGTGACACAAGCAAATTATGTGACATCATTTCCTTTCTGTAATCATTTCATTCAACATAAATACACTGCACATAATCATCTCTTTAACATTCACTCTACAGCCAGACACTGCAACCATGAAGACTTTCCTAGGAGTGTCTATAATACTAATATTATTTTCTGGTAAGACCTGAAGGAAGAATTTTCCCTGGAGATAAACAAACATTTTTATTAACCTATTAATATTACTGTGATGAAATGTGTGTGAAGCTGCCACTTACTAACTTACTATTGTGTATTTTTCAGGGGTTCAGTCTGATGCTCAACTTGTCCAGTCAGACCCAGTGGTGGTAAAGCCGGGAAACTCTCATAAACTGTCCTGTAAAGGCTCAGAAATAACCCTCAGTAGTTATTGGATGCACTGGATCAGACAGGCTCCAGGCAAAGGATTACAGTGGTTATGCCAGATATATCAGGGAACCACATACTATGCAGATGCAATTAAAGGGCCATTCACAATCTCCACAGACTACACTAACAACATGGTATATCTGCAAATGAACAACATGAAAACTGATGATAGTGCTGTCTATTACTGTGCTAGACACACACACTGACAGAAAACATCACATGACTGTAACAAAAACTTGTCCATCTATTCCTCACGTTAGCAGTAGGTGGCACCATGTGTATAGAGCACAATAAAAGAAAGAGGAGAAGAAGACAAAGAAAGCATAATAAGCATATGAAATCAAAACAATATATATATATATATATATATATATATATATATATATATTAATATATATACAAACATTATTATTGCATTCATTTTACACTGACAAAGCTCACATTGTAATATTTACCAACATGATGTGATATTTTTTTTTTTAAATGTTAAGTTTGAAGTGACAAACTTTTTGCATTGTTGTAACATTGACATTAAACTTTGAGTTATTCTTGCACACTTGCTAGAGCTTCCTCTGTTTCTTGACAGGGATCCAATACTGGCATAAAAAAATAAAAAGCCTACTTGTTTTAATGATCAGTAAATGTATGACATCCTACTAATAATATTAAACTTGGTATAATATGGACATCAGTAGTTTGGAAAGAGAAGAGTTGTCATAATCTCATTATATAGTTACTTTTTAATGTTGTAGCAAAAAAAACTGACACAGTAAATCTGTATTTAATATAGAGGGCACAATTCTATTGCAAAATAAGTTGCCTTTTTCACGCCGTCCAACCTCCTACAAGCGATTTTTTTAGCACAGAATTGCAGCAAACATCCTACCCACTTCTAAAACGGCAGATGACAACTGGGGGAAGGGCTATATATAGAAGATATCAATCCAAAACTCCCGAAAACCAACATTTTACCAGAACAAGAACTGAGGGCTGAAATAAGCTTGAATGAAATTTAAAAGCTGAGGCAGCATCTTTAATCTGGATTTTTTCTCTGGGGTTAATAGTTAACTAATGAGTGCGGTCATCTCATGTCATAGGGGAGGAGTATAAAGGGTTAATAAGTTGGATGGTCGGAGAGTTAAACAGTCTCTGGAACCTGGACATTGCCCACTACCCTCCTTGGTTTGCGGGGCTTAATGGTTTGAAATAAGTGCTAGTTGATTATCGTGAGGGGACTCAGTTATGGTATGCTGGGAAGACTGTTGGAGTTCCTGGATGGCGAGTTGCCGGAAAACGCAATGCAGTTGACGGACAGTGGTTGGTGCACACATTAAAGTAGTGGGCATGCTTAACACGCCTCTCTTCGACTGAATCGGCTGTAATCTCGGTACAAGTACAGTGGATCGGTCTGTTGTTGCATTCCGCTTAGTCTAGAAGGGTTGCGGTTTCTGTAGTTCCGGGTTCCCGCTAAGGCAGATATGTGCGTCCGGGGTGTGACTGGTTGTCCCCCCACTTGAACCCGAGGTGTGATTGATTATCCCCCAGTTGATGGTGCCTCATGGTTAATGCTGGAAAATTCTGGTTCTGCCTGGCGAATGTCGTACTCACTGCTCTTCTTCTCCACCACCATATATAAAATAAACTATTTTGCCACACTCAAGTCTTGTGTCAATTATTTAAGGTAATAGTTAAATAAGCGTAAGAAGGAAAGCACAGCGGTAGCTGAAAGGAAAAGTGGTGCAATATGGAATTGTCCTTGGGCCCTCCCACCCATCCCTATGTTGGATCTTAAAAAGGATATGTACAGTTTAACAAACCAAGCGCTCCAGCGACAAGGAGTGCCACTTTTGTGGCTGAAGTGTTTGGTTTGTTTGGGCCCCCACAAAACAAACTAACAGTGGGTTTAAGGCACCTAAGCTAACAGTGCTGTAATAAACTCTACAGTGGCAAGACATGCACCAGTGGAAGCAGTTCTTGCCAGTGATAGGAAGAAGGCCATTGTCATGCCTTAGCATAAGACCAAAAAATCCACCTCTTATGTGTGGAACTATTTTTACCCAAATCCTGACAACAGTTGTCAATCCATTTATAGCATTGTAAAGCCACAGTCAGTAGAAATAGGTACCTTAACCATCTAGGAACCTCATCCATCCTCAGAAGAATCCTTGATCGTTAGGCCCGCTGCTGCTGCTGCTCCTGGGGGTGGTTCTTCAACCCAGAAGCAGACTAAGAAGAAGACTACTAGTAGTTTACAACAATTGACTGTTAAACAATCCTTTGCAAGAGGAAGCAAGTATGACAGCTGTATCCCAGCAGACCACAGGCCCCACGGCTACTATGCTAGTATTAGATCTGCGTCCAATATCCACTATTAATACACCAGCTTTTAGACAATTACTTGAGGCCCTGTGTCCCTGTTACGAAATTCCATCTTGATACCATTTTACTAGACTAGCAATTCCTGACCTGTACCAGGATGTTACAAAAAATAAAATTAGTGGGCTACAGATTGCCATTCTACCCACTGTACACTTCTCCATAGATATGTGGACAAGCGGAACTGGGCAAAGTAAAGATTATATGACTGTGACAGCCCACTGGGTTGGTAAATTTCCTTCAGCAGCAGGAACAGCAGTAGCATCTAACAAACAACATCAGGGGGTAAATGTATGAACGTGCGGGTTCTTCAACACCCGCGTGTTCAGCGTGTTCGGCGATTAAATTTCAAGCGGTGCTGCATTGCAAAGGGAAACTTCCCTTTACAATGCAGCGCCGCTTGAAATTTAATCGCCGAACACGCTGAACCCGCGGGTGTTGAAGAACCCGCACGTTCATACATTTACCCACAGGGGGTAAATGTATCAAGCTGAGAGTTTTCCGGCGAGTTTGACAAGTGGAGATGTTGCCTATAGCAACCAATCAGATTCTAGCTATCATTTTGTAGAATGCACTAAATAAATATCAGCTAGAATCTGATTGTTTTTTCAAACCTGCCGGAAAACTCTCAGCTTGATACATTTACCCCCAGATCTTTCAGATGCAGGCTACTCTGTGTATCATCTGTTTCACTAAGAGGCATACGACTGAAAACGGTTTTCTGAAAACTAAGCCCGAGCATCTCTACTTAATACTGGACTATGTAGGATAGACATGGTGTGATGTGATATACTTGGTAGTTGGGTCTGTCTTATTTACTATTTTACCCTACCCATAGGCAAACCAAGGGGGGGTTTTCTGGAAACTCCCTTCCAAGCCTGGGGCACTGTATAATTGAGGTGGCTGGACCCTGCCCCAGCTTCACATGGCTCTTCTTGAAAAGGGAGAGCTGCGTGCACCTAACAGTAGTGCATGCGGCATTACCCATGTAAATTATGGGGATAGAAAGAGTTGGAGAGCAGCCAAGCACTGTCTAAAATTATAGCCACGCACCCATGCATGCTTGTCATGCCAACTGGCGGCATGGTGTGGAAACCCCTCTCTAAAAATCCTGCGTTTGCCCCTGCTACCATTGCAGTAGGGTTAAAATTCTTGCTATGATGTCATTGTACTGTACATACTAACTTTTTTTTTAATATGCCACAGGTCATGCAGGCATCATTTAGACATTCTGTAGGTTTGAAAATGTTGCAGCCAAACACTTCACAAGCAGCCCTGTGAATGAGTGTTTCCCTGCAAATGACATAACTTGCTGCTCACTACTACTACTATTATTTATTATTATTATTATTATTATTATTATTATTATTATTATTATTATTTTTTGAAGGTGATCTATGTCATGTGCTACTCCAACTATACGTTTGTGCCCACATTTTACATTTACCACCCCCTGGAATGCAACATGGTTTTGTCCAGTTGCAAACTAACTCTTTTTTTATCCTTTGCTCTCCTTAATGGCTCAGGCCCTATGTGTATTTTTTTTCAACTTGTCACTGGAAATAATTAAAGTGTCACCAATGTGCAGTAATAAGCCATCCTCTATGTCAGGCTTATTACTGATCAGGTAAGCAAATTATGTGACATCATTTCCTTTTCGTAGTCATTTCATCCAACATAAATACAGTGCACATAGTGTTCTGTGCGTCATCTTTTTAAAGTTCAGACTACAGCCAAACCGCAACCATGAAAACTTTATTGGATCTGTTTATATTACTAACAATCTTTTATGGTAAGATTTGTAGGGACAATTGTCCCTTGAGATTTAACATACACTACTATTAAAATATTAATATTACTGTGTTGGAATGTGTGTGAAGCTGCCACTTACTATTGTGTGTTTTTCAGGAGTTCAGTCTGATGCTCAACTTGTCCAGTCAGACCCAGTGGTGGTAAAGCCTGGAAACTCTCATAAACTGTCCTGTAAAGGCTCTGAAATAACCCTCAGTAGCTATTGGATGGACTGGGTCAGACAGACTCCGGGAAAAGGATTACAGTGGTTATGTCGTATACATCAGTCAACCACATACTATGCAGATGCAATTAAAGGACGATTCACAATCTCCACAGACTACACTAACAACATGATATATCTGCAAATGGACAAAATGCAAACTGATGATACTGCTGTGTATTACTGTGCTAGAGACACACTGATAGAAAACATTACATGACTGTATCAAAAACTTGTTCATCTATTCCTCACTTTGGCAGTAGGTGGCAGCATGTGTATAGAGCACAATAAAGGAAAGAGGAGGAAAATACAACGAAAGAATGAAAAGCATAGTTAAGAAAAATAATATATATACAAACATTATTACACTGACAAAGCTCACATTGTAATATTTACCACCATGTCATGACATTTTTGCCTCACTATTCAGCTTCACTATTCAGCTTTCTGCACTGTATGCATAAAATTAACATTAAGCAAAAATTATAGCCTGCAATAATGGTGTCAATTCATTCTGCTCTGTGGTGTGGTTGAGGTATAATACAAAGGAATTCCACACAGAATACTTATTCCACCAGCAAAACATAAAAGTTCTGCAACAAATGGTGAACGAGGTGAATATTTTACAGAACAGTTTTGAAAATTTTGCACTTCTCTCCTGACATAAGTTGCGTCACCCACATATAAAAACCCACAAGTACATTTGTTGTATGATATGTAACATTGTTTCTCCAAATAGACCAAGATTTGCACTCTTTTACTATTAAGAGAACTCAATGATATAAATGTACACACAAAAGGTAAAATATTTGTTTTTATCTTTTGCGTTGTCTAGTGTCAGCTAGTTTGAGATTCTAAACTTATAAACATAAGTGGCCTTAAAGTTCTTTTCGATACAAAATAAATTCTCATTTCCAAATATATGGTATTTTTTATTTGGAGATCAATTATTACATTAATGATGCTACATAGTTGATGTTTTAGAATTGTTTTCTATATAATTTTAGGTTAAAAACTATAGTAATAAAAAAGAAAAAAAAAGAGTTCCTATCCAATATTCTGTGCCCCACAAGACTCTGTTCTCAGCCCTCTGATATTCTCACTTTACACCTATTCTCTTGGTTAACTAATTTGCACATTTGACCTTCAGTACTGCCTTTACGCTGAAAACGCCAATATCTACCTCTCCTGCCCTGACCTCTCCCCTTCTTTTCAACCTTGTGTGACTAACAGTCCTCTTACTTCTGCCTGCTAGATTTCCACTGTGCATCTACCAATTATGAAATCCCTTATCACTCCTGATCATACTCTCCCCGAGTCTTCAAATCTTTAAATGTTTTCTGAAAACCCACTGTTTTATTAAAGCTTATCCTACTTCCAGCTATGCATCTCACACTGGTACATAATCACAACTGTTCCAATCTTCACTCTGAGCCACACACGCTCCTCTTGTCTCAACTGTGCAATTTTCAAAATAGATTGTAAGCTCTCATTTAATAAATATTATGAAATCTAGCTGGCCCTAGGTCAGTAGTAAAGCGACTTATTGCGTGTTATAATCTGTAAGCAACACTGTTTAATATGATAAGTGTTTACATCACTCCCAGCCATAAGAACCGAAGAATGTCGTGAAAGAGGGGATAAACTATCACACGTCTCCATCTTATCCACTTCAAAATAATAATTTGTATAGGTGCATATAAGGTGGATGAGAATGATTGGGTTTCATGATAATATTTTTAGAGATATAAGGGGCATTTATCCATACTTACCTACTTTTGAGACCAGCTGTCCGGAAGGGGGTACATCGAGGGGGCGTGGCCACGCACGATGCGCCGTTAGGCTCCATCCCCTGTCAATCTTAGGAAATTCTGGCCAATCGTAGCAGGGGGCGAGGCCACGATGCCGCGGTTAAATTCGGGAGTCTCCCGTACATTCCGGGAGAGTAGTCAACTATGCAGTTATCTGAGAAAACAATTTAAACTGCTAGTGTGACAAATCTTACCTACCTCCTAATGTCCCTTCCTGGTATCAATGCCATCCACTTATGTAAATATTTATATTATTATTATTATTATTATTATTATTATTATTATTATGAGAGAGGCCATTAGCCGAAGGAGTTTAAAATCATGTGTTGTGAAGCTGATAATGTTACTCACCACTGGGGGGTTTTAGGGCTGTAGTGTAATCAGCCAATAGGAAGGAAGTGGGAGTGTCGTGGAAAGAATATATCAAGCAGTGGGAGAAGGAGAGAGCTTCCTGTTTCCTGGATCCGGAGACCCACCCACCCGCCCTGGTTTCAGGTTATGTTGGTTATATTTCCTCGTCACGAGGAGCGAGGTTTTTTGAATGGCAGAAGAGCATGGTAGTCATAAGGTTGTTAAACATACGGTACTTAATGTGTTGGCAATATAGCCTTGGTTCCCTCAATGTTATTAGACTTGTTGATACTCTTGTAAGGAGTATCAGGTTTTTGCCTAGAAAGGGCTTGACCAGTTTGAGTTCAGAGGGTATTGAGTTAATTTATAGTGTATAGTACCGGCCAATAGTTAAGGTGTTAACCTGGGTTGGTGGAAAGGAAGCGATCTTCCACCGTATTGGTTTATGTTGGTTATAGCTGGCTGTCCTTGCTCTTCGCCACCTCTATAAAGAAAAAAGGTCCAAATTGTTTATAGCATTTTGATAGTATTGATAGATAAAATAAAATAAAGATAAATAAAATAAAATAAAAATAAACAAATAATTTAAAAAATAATAATGTAATAAAAGGACCTTTTTAATACAAACTTAAGTCGGTGTCCGTGTCTTTATTTTATGGTTGTATATGTGGGGATTTTTAAACAAAGAGGGGAATGCATTTGAAGGGTAATCAACACTATGCATTTTATTATTATTATTATTATTATTATTATTATTATTATTATTATTATTGTTATTATTATCCTTTAATTATAAGGCTGTATGATATCTACACCTTTAAAACATCATATGGTATAAAAGCACATAATAATATACTATGTGCATACAGGTATACATTTGGAGCAACAGAAATATTTGTGATCTACTCAATATTTAAAAGAGGGTCAGTTTGGAAGCAGAGGGTGCATTCCTCTTGAAGAGGAATGTTTGGAAGATATGAGAGTGTTACCAGTACCACTGTAGCCTCTAAAGAACAACAGATGAACATCTACAGTGTCATAGATGAATTAAGATATTAAACAAGCTTAAATGAAGATATGCCTGATTTCCCTATACTGTCACTAATTATAAAACATGCATGGAGATCAAACAAGCAGTATACTGGGAAACAAAAGTAAATGTTCTAATGAATAATTTGGATGGACCAAATATAGATTGTGTTTAGTCATGTCTTCACATGCAAGGGATACTGCCAGGAAACCCGCCCTCCAAGCCTCAATTATTGTGCACATCAGATAAGCAGATGGATTAGGACTGTGCTCAATGTTGGTGTAGCCAAATGTAAATATATATATATATGCTGATATATTAAAAGTAGATTTAGATAAATTACAATTTGTCAAGACTTTGCCAATAGATATATACATGATTTGAGCGCAGTGGCCGGTAACCTCCAATACTCATTAGCAGTCTCTGTAAATACTGCAATACACTTCACTATCTATAGCAGGTGTAACAGGAACAGCTGGTTTGATGATTTCAAAGTAGTCTGGGAATGAAGTAGCTATAGATCATGTGATAAGTATATGAGGGGGCCCCACACCCTGCTACTAATGCTGAAATTCACAACATTTTATAGTGGGATGGAGCTGACACCCAAAAGCACTGACATCGAAAAATCATCATTTACAGTCCACCATAAGTCTTAACTTTAATGACCCGGGGCAGTAACCATAAAAGTGCACAAACGTTAATGCAGTCACAGAACTTAAGTATGATCTTTATATCAATATGTATGATATGTTTTAATTGTATTAGCTGGTTAGGTATAACTGTTGATTGGCCTGTATGAATGAAATCACTAGTCAGTACTGGTATCTTATTAAGCTCACTATGCTATGTTTAGGACATACTTGCCTACTTTTGCAGGCAGCTTTCCAGGAGGGGGTCCGTCGAGGGAGGCGTGGCCATGTTGGGGCACCATTAGGCCCTGCCCCAGTCAATTTCAGGCAATTTTAGCCAATCGCAGCAGGGGACGGGACCACGATGATGCGCTAAGCCCCGCCCCCCGCCATCTTCAATAACGCTGAAATCTCGATCCGGGATTTTTGCCTGCTCTCTCGGGAGTCCGGGAGAACTCCTAAAAATTCGGGAGTCTCCCGTACATTCCGGGAGAGTAGACAACTATGGTTTAGGAGAGTGAAGGTCATATAGCAAACATACAAATGCATACACGTACAATATATTTATTAGGACAGGCAATTCATAGAAGAGTGTAGAGATCATTTTCTATGCTATCTTATATATTATGTGTTCAAACTATGTAATTTTCGTATTCCCTGTTTACATGTTTTCATGCATACCACTGTGCTACTTTGTTATAAATACTTTGTTGAATAATGGAAGCATTGATTTATAAGAGAAAAAAAAGACGCTAAATATCTGAGTGATTTTTCTACCCCTGCATACTATATAGTTTGTTAAGTTTGTTTAATGTGTATACTGTAGATTTGTGCAAGAAGTCTTCTTAAGTAGACGCCTGGTGGAAGCATAAACCTTTCTACAACCCATAGACTTCAGTCAGAGAGACCATAGTCAGTTGGAGGCCCAGTATTGAAGGTAAGGAAAATAAATACTGATCTGTCCATACACTCTTGCACCAACAGTGATAGAGGGTGTTATCTATATATCATCAGACTTACTGAACATTGAAGCAGAAATGATAACTCTGGGAAATAGAGATAAAGATGAATTCTCAGCCACGATACAGTGCCGGGTACACCATGTGGCACACAATGAATGGCTGGTGAAAGGCAAATAGAAATTGGTAACAACAGAGTATGTAGTCAGTAATACACTTCTATCAGCAGTAGAGACACCCACGGGTGCCAGAGCAATAAGTTAGTGCTCTAATAGTCACCACTGAAAGGAGGAGCAACATTCACTATAGACAAGTCATGGTCAAAACAATAACTGGATCACTATGGCAGGCAGTGTTCAAGCAGTAGTCCAACAGAGGCCAGGTCAGATGCAGAAAGGATCCAGGTATGTTGGAACTAGTCAGATAGATTCAATAATCTGGTAAGCTAGCTTTGTACTAACTGGATCTTACAGCCACAGGAATACACCACAGCATGTGCATGACGTCATTGTGCATTACATTGCTATCACTTTATGCACCTTATTCTCATAACATTGAACTTCACCTATGCTTCCTTTGCCCCAGTTCAGCTGCAAATCTACCAAATGTCTTTGAATGGTAACTTTTAGCATACTTCTCATACAGTGCCTTCTTTAATATATTTCAGACTTTGTGCTTCTGAGCCCCAGACAGAGTCACACCTGACAGTTGGTGACACAATTCCTCCTGTATAGAATAGATGCCCATTAACATTTATGTTTTCCTGCTTATAAATGACCGTAAGTAAAGGCTTGCATTATCCAAGTTTGAATCATTATCATTAGTGCTGATACAGTTAGCAAAATCCTATTTACATTCTTATTGTGTATCATTTCTCACCACTCAAACATATCTAAAGAATAATATGAGCCATCAATCAGTTCTGCTTGCTGTACACTATCAACTAGTGGCACTGTAAATCACTGGGGCGTGAGCAAAGTGCAGTGATAAGACATCCTCTATATTACTGACTATACCCCTGGGTGGGTGACATCAGTAAATTATGTGACATTGTTTCCTTTCTGTATTCATATCATCCAACATAAATACAGTGCACATGGTCTTCTATATGTCATCTATTTAAAGTTCAGACTACAGCCAACACCATGACTTTACTAGGCATGTTCATATTACTAACATTCATTTCCGGTAAGACCTACAGGGACAAAGTTATTCTTAATAACCTATTAATATTACTGTGCTGGAATGTGTGTGAAGCTGCCACTTATTATTCTGTATTTTTCAGGCGTTCAGTCTGATGCTCAACTTGTCCAGTCAGACCCAGTGGTGGTAAAGCCTGGAAACGCTCATAAAATGTCCTGTAAGGGCTCTGAAATAACCCTCAGTAGCTATTATATGGGTT
This sequence comes from Mixophyes fleayi, assembly GCF_038048845.1. NCBI lineage: Eukaryota > Metazoa > Chordata > Amphibia > Anura > Limnodynastidae > Mixophyes > Mixophyes fleayi. The sequence continues at coordinate 310,820,301 of NC_134402.1, read as the reverse complement.
GGATCAGACAGGCTCCAGGCAAAGGATTACAGTGGTTATACCGTATATATCAGGGAACCACACTATGCAGATGCAATTAAAGGGGAATTCACAATCTCCACAGACTACAGTAACAACATGATATATCTGCTAATGGACAATATGAAAACTGAAGACACTGCTGTGCATTACTGTGCTAGACACACACTGTCCAAGTCCAAGGAGTAAATGTATCAAGCCGCGATTAGCACTTTCAGGGATTTTCTCAGGCGAGTTTAAACTAGAGATGGTCACTGACCTCCGTGTTTTGGTTTTGGATCTGGATTACCTTCGTGTTTTGGTTTTGGTTTAGGCAAAACCGCCCTTGCGTGTTTTGTTTTTGTTTTGCTATATTTATAAAAATTGCATTTTTTTTGGTCTAAAATAACCTAATTTAGTGCTCCACCAGTTTCTTGGATAAGTGAGGTAATTCTAAAGCTAATAAATTATGAAAAAAAAGTTTAATCAATGGTAGGCCGTCCTTAATTCTAACACTTGCCTGCAAATTATACAGACAAACCTGGTTGTCATCCTCTCCATCTTTGACTATTGGCAATGTAGCCATCGTCTTTGGGTGTATATTACACCCTCCACTTGTAGTTAAATATAAAAAAAATCAGCCTGCATTGAGAGTACGTTAAATAGAAATGGACAAAAGCAGTTTGGTGTCTGTCTGTATAGGCACCCCCCTCCACTTGTAGTTAAATAGAAAAAAATCAGCCTGCATAAACTGTACGTTAAATAGAAATGGACAAAGGCAGTTTGGTTTCTGTCTGTATCAGAGCCTCTTCTCCACTAGTAGTAAAATAGAAAACAATTCAGCCACTGTAGACTGTAGAATATAAACAGAAATGGACAAAGGAAGTTTGGTTTCTGTCTGCATCGCCCCCCCCCCCCCTCTACTGGTACTTAAATAGAAAAGAATACGGCCTGCATAGACTGTACAATAAAAATAGAAATACACAAAGGTAGTTTGGTGACTGTCTGTATCAGCCCCCCCCCCTTGTAGTTAAATAGAAAAGAAGACGGCCTGCATAGACTGTACAGTAAAAATAGAAATGCACAAAGGTAGTTTGGTGACTGTCTGTATCAGTCAACCCCTCCTGCACTTGTAGTTAAATAGAAAAGAAGACGGCCTGCATAGACTGTACAATAAAAATAGAAATGCACAAAGGTAGTTTGGTGACTGTCTGTAACAGTCCACCCCCGCCCCCCTCCACTTGTAGTTAAATTGAAAAGAAGACGGCCTGCATAGACTGTACAATATAAATAGAAATGGACAAAGGCAGTTTGGTTTCTGTCTGCATAGGCCCCCCTCCACTTGTACTTAAATAGAAAAAAAGCAGCCTGCATAGACTGAACAATAAAATAGAAATGGACAAAGGCAGTTTGGTATCTGTCTGTATATTACACCCTACACTTGTACTTAAATAGAAAAAAATCACCCGGTATAGACTGTACAACATAAATAGAAATTGACAAAGGCAGTTTGGTGTCAGTCTGTGTATGACACCCTACCCTTATCGTGAAATTGACAAAACAGCAGTCTTTTAAGACTGTACGTGATATAAAAATGCCCCATGTCCCTTTCCTATTTGGGGGTAGAATGCACCCTGCACTTATACTTATATTTATACTTATACTTTTTTTTTTTTTGGGTGTGTTTTTTTCCCTGATTTAAAAAGACTATGTACTTTTACATAGGCTTTACCAGATGACGTACAGGGAAGACTACCATCAGGACTGCTGCCAGCACCTGCTTGCTGATCATGCTCATATGTGGACTGATTTGAATCCATTTTAATGAGCCCAAAGCACTTGTAGTGCAAAATATTAAATAGATAGTGCTGCTAGATAAGACTTTCAGCACCATAAAAATTGTTGTTCCACAATGGGGAATATGGGACACCCCAAAACACTTGTAGTGCAAAATATTAAATAGATAGTGCTGCTAGATAAGACTTTCAGCACCAGAAAAATTGTTGTTTCACACTGGGAAATATGGGACACCCCAAAGCATTTGTAGTGCAAAATATTAAATAGATAGTGCTGCTAGATAAGATTTTCAGCACCAGAAAAATTGTTGTTTCACACTGGGGAATATGGGACACCCCAAAACACCTGTAGTGCAAAATATTAAATAGATAGTGCTGCTAGATAAGACTTTCAACCCCAGAAAAATTGTTGTTTCACACTGGGGAATATGGGACACCCCAAAGCACTTGTAGTGTAAAATATTAAATAGATAGTGCTGCTAGATAAGACTTTAAGCACCAGAAAAATTGTTGTTCCACACTAGGGAATATGGGACACCCCAAAGCACTTGTAGTATAAAATATTAAATAGATAGTGCTGCTAGATAAGACTTTCAACACCAGAAAAATTGTTGTTTCACACTGGGGAATATGGGACACCCCAAAGCACTTGTAGTGTAAAATATTAAATAGATAGTGCTGCTAGATAAGACTTTAAGCACCAGAAAAATTGTTGTTCCACACTAGGGAATATGGGACACCCCAAAGCACTTGTAGTATAAAATATTAAATAGATAGTGCTGCTAGATAAGACTTTCAACACCAGAAAAATTGTGGTTTCACACTGGGGAATATGGGACATCCCAAAGCACTTGTAGTGCAAAATATTCAATAGATACTGCTGCTAGATATGACTTTCTGCAGCCAGAAAATAGTTTCTGTAGGAGGGAATATGACACCCCAAACATTATGCAAGCCCCTCACCCGATATTAGTGTGAAAATCACCACTATAAACATGCTCCTTTAGATAGGTGAGATTAATAAACACATACTTTAACACTGCTGGTAAATGTTAATATAACAGGAGGTACAATGCAAGTTTATATAATCATGATTTCTAGTTTAGAGGGGCAATAATGTTTATTAAAGTTGAAAAAAAATCCTGATGCGCTCAAATACTGATATCAAATTGGGGGTGTGGTGCTGGACTATAGCACTAGAATAATGGTGATAGATGGCGAGGAAGATAAACAGTATGAAGCAGAGTAATATGGCAGTATAAATGAGGTATGGTAGACTCTGTGGAAAACAAACAATCAATCAAACCAAACAAAGTTCTATAGTGTGGTAATGAACAGACAAAGTTCTGTGAAAGCTTTGTGTCCTGTGCAGGAGATCGCTGAGGATCTGGTTCAATGGCACTGGTGTGATTGTATACAATGCAAGGCAGTGCGGAATAGCTGTGGAATTACCTTGCAGCGCTATATCAAGTGCGTGTGTGTAGAGAGAAGTCTTGCAGCGATGATCTGCTGCCTGGTCCCGCAGTGTGTTGATGTGAGTCTGTGGCCAGATGTTTGCGGCTATGGGGAAGCGTGCAGCTCCCTTGATCAGTGGTGTCCTTGGTGTTTGTCGCCGTTCGCTGTTCGTCCGCTACGGAATCTGCAGGCGCCGCGTGGATGACGTCATGTGTTAGTTGGGTCCTGTTAGCGCTGGCAATCGCGCATGCGTGAACCGAGGTGGATAGAAATACGAAAAACTACATGGTGAAGTATCTCATGGAAGTTTATTACATGTGTAATGCAGCACTTACATAGAGGATACTTGGCAGTCGATTGAAGTATAATCAAGAAAAATGTATCGCTCCGACGAGTTTCGTCCTATGGACTTTCTCAAGGAGTGATTGTGTGGAAGTGTGTGGCCGGTATTTGAGGGAATGGAGATCCCCTGATTGGATGAGAGATCTGTGAGTTGATTGGTCCAAAGGTTAACATCAACAGTACAGCAGCAGGCAGCAACACAGGAGTCTGGAAGCTATAACCGGCTAAGCCCTCCCTGCCTTAAATACAGAAATGGACCAATGAGAGCCTAGCTCTCTAATTACACTCAGTCTGGCCCCATGATTAAATAAATTAGCCCGCAGGCTTGCCCAAGTATTGCACACGAGCCCGGCTGCCCCAGAGTGCCGGGACGCGGCGCTGATCTGAAAAGCGTCCGACCGTTGCTACAGCAGCGGTCGGCTGGCCCCCGGAAGTGATGTCCCGGTCGTCATAGCGACGGCCGGGAAGCAGGTAGGAGAGTCGCGGCGGCTGGGCACCGCAATGGCTCGCAACACTTATATCTTTTGTTATATCCTTATATCATAAGTAGCATTCCATCAAGAAACAAAAGAGCAAGACAATAAAAAAAAAGCAATATACTGTAGTGAAATGTATGGACATACATAAATAAGAAACAATAAGGCTTAGCAGGAGTCCTTTAAATGTGCAGTCAACAGTACTTGTACTGTATTGCTTCCCACACATTAAGCCCAATATCTCCAAATATGTCCTTAAATGTAAATGAGCCCTTACATGTTTTATTAAATGATGGAGTTCCTCATGAGGACTTTTAACCTTATTTCTGATTATTTTAGAGGACATTTATATACTGTTTCCTAACTGAATGCCCATTCTATGATTTGAATGACAAAGACTACTGTGCTTGCCAGGTGACAGAAAGATGGTCTGTGCTCATGTCAACAATATTGTAATATATCCCGCACAAGTCAGTTTCTTCTAGGGTACGTCCGATGGTTATTACTGTGTAGGCGCATACAAGTATCAGCTCATTACTAGGAAAATGGCTCCAATAGCTGTTACCATGAGAATGTATATAACAATTGGGCACATATACGACAAATAACATATCTCTTAGAGTCTACATCCAATACTGTGCAAGCAGTAAGCGGAACACCATCTTCCTAAGATTCACAAATGTGTATCCTATCTGCCTGGCAAACCATCATTGCAAGGATAGATTCCTATATATATATATATATATATATATATATATGCACAAATCTAATGGAACACAGGGATATCTTTGGAGCACGTAAACTGTTCTATGAGTGCACAGAACAGAAGTTAACATGTGACATGTGACATTGGTTAATCCATGCTGATTCTAATTTTTCCGTTAAATGCACTGTGACTGACCTGTTTTTCCAGGGAGTGTACATTGTTTGGTGAATATTGGGAAAAACTAGACTGAAATCTAGCTGAGTTTTAGGTGTATATTTACTAAACTGCAGGTTTGAAAAAGTGGAGATGTTGCCTATACAACCAATCATATTCTAGCTGTCATTTATTTAGTACATTCTATAAAATAACACCTAGAATCTGATTGGTTGCTATAGGCAACATCTCCACTTTTTTATACCCGCAGTTTAGTACATATAACCCTTAGAGTCACCCGAATTAATTCACTTATCTCTGTCATACACTAGCCAGCAGACGGCAGTTCCGCTTTATATACCAGTCACCTTTTTATACAATAGGTATTAGTTATAAGGTATAGAATACCAAATTGGTGTTTGATTTGTATAGTAGCCACCAAAATGGGATCACAATTGTACCAATTATTGCCACCAGAGTGAATTGGGCTTTGTTTACTATTCACCAGAACATACTGTTTTGTATACTGCTAACAGATTTGACAGAGTTTTCTACATATTACAAAATAATAGGTTATACTTTGTATATTAAAATTGAAGTCACTAGGATGAGTGGTGGAGAAGGTGGGGGCTATGTTAATTAGATTGTAGGGGGCTCCAAGATTAATTAATGATTGGAGCCCTGAGCCAGAAGTCTTAAATATGCTTAATGTGTGCTGTAATTATGTGAGGAGCAGGAAAGACACAATAACCTGAACCATTTAACCTAAGTTGTGCAAGAGTGTTTGCAACACGAGAAAAATTACACCTCTGTATCATTTCCACCTCAAAATAGTAATTAGTATAGCTACATATAACGGGGATGAATATGATGATTAGTTGGGTGTCATTAAATTATTTTCTGATTTTAGAGATATGAGGGGTACAGTGACAGTTGCATCAGATAAAAATGTAAAATTCTAGTGTGACAAATCATCCTACCTTCCCCGATGTCCTTTCTGCTGCCAATGCCATCCACTTCTGTAAATATAGACTTGTATGATATCTACAAACATCATATAGCTGTTATGACACTACAACTGATTATTATAATCTTGCAGAACAGGATGTAGAGGTCTTCTCCTATAGCAGCCGTCTTTCCTGTAGATTTAGTTGCGCTCAGAGGTACTCCGATGCCCCCAGGTTCTTAATATCAGCTTATGAATATCGCCACAGTGCAGAACAGGAGGTGATAACAGGAGATAACCATGGTCAGGAACAGGCCGTGGTCCGAGAGCAGAAGCAGGCAGCGAGGAAAAGTTCAGGCAAAGGTCAGGGCTGGCAGGAAACAAGGAAATCCAAGTCACAAGCAAAAGGTCAGGGCCACCAGCAAATAAGCGTAATCCAGAAAACGAGCCAAAGGTCAAACACAGAAATCAGTCAAGGAATCAGCACAGAACACTTGAGCAGGTCTGCAGCCAGGGACTGAACGCTTTAACCGACAGGGAGGCTAAGCCCTTCCTGCCTTAAATACATAGAGGAGCCAATCAGAGACCAGGACGCACAATAAGGTAATAAGTCTCAGGAGGCTGATAATTAAATTAGATAAAACGCGCACGCGCCCGACTACCCCTCATACCGGGATGCGGCGATACACAGCAGTGACATCCCGGTCATCTTGGAGACAGCTGGGACACAGGCAGGCTGAGACGAGTTGCGGCAGCTGAAAGGAACAATAGCTTTAATGCACATCACAATAGATAAGCTGGATGCAATTATACATTTGAAGCATCCCTCTACTAACCCTTTGTTCCTCTGTCCCCTGAGGGGTGTTTATGTGCTGATAAGTGTGTGCACAATTGAGGTCTCACCTTAATCTCTGGCGCAGTGCCTCCTACCGAATATTAGTTGCCATCCCCAGGAGGACATTATCTTCTGATTCCTACCAGGGGCCCAACTTATGGACAATGAAACAGCTTGGAAGCCTTTTGGTCACCACTAGGCATGACCATTCTATGGTCATTGCTATCTAATTTAGATTTTATTTCATGACACTTCATATGTGTTCTATTCATTAATAATCCATTTTAACCAATGTTCTATGGACATTGAAATACCACTACATTTTATAGTATTCTACTTCCATTTATATATTTTTATTCCAAAATACTCAATCTGTGTATTATTCTGTAATATCTATTTTTTCCTAGCCCCACACTCTATTTAAGGCTGCTGAATCTCTGCAATCCAACTCATTCTTACCCCATTTTCATTTAATCCCATTTTCTGTGTTTATATGTTCACTGTAATTTTATTTTAATTCCATTTTAATCTTTATATTTATTTGGATTTTATTTTTATCTCCATTTTTTATGTTTGTTTTTATTTTCATTTTGATCTTCATTCCTAGAGCGTATCATTAGTATTTTAACATCAATCTTACTCCACGTAATTTTTAAGACTCTGTCAATGTGTCAGATCAATGTAGCCCATTATACCCCATTCTCAATGTTTGTTTTATTAGCAAGGTCAGTCAGATTTTATATGCATTTTATATCTATAATCGAGATCATATCTTGTTTCTTATCTGTATTATCACCTACTGCATTTTTGTGATTGCACTTATGTTATTAACTTTGTATACCCTCTATACACACCAAGGGACCCACGACACAACACAATGCTATGGCAATATTTATCTGGTTCCACTAAGTTAGAACACACACAAACCCCATCTTGTAACACACCCATCTTTCCATCCCCATATTTTTCCTTCAACCCTTCCAGACCCTAATTTTGCACCAGATATCCCACAATGCTATTTACTCAAGTAGTCATATAGGGGCAGACATCCTTGGCAGCATTTCCCTACTCTTTCCGCTACTCCCATAACCGGGAGCACTAATTTTTTACTTAATTGTACAACGTCCACACAGTAGTGTAGGTCTCCTCATGCAGTGCAATGCCACTGGGAGGCAGCATATATTCCCACCAAGATTAGTCTAGTTACAGCTCTGAGGACCCTGGTGCTCTGGTCTGTGCTGTCTGGCATCACCAGAGTAGGCACAGTCTCAAAGATGGTAGGCTCTGCCATCGCAGTACTTCCTGGTGGCTGGCCTCTCCCTTGGGACTAGAAACCAATCAGTAACCTTCCTTTCTAGTCACGCCCCTCCCCCTGTCTCCTGCCCTCCACCAATCTTCTCCATCCAAGTCATCCCTTCTCCTCCTACTTACCTCATCTAGCCTTTCTTCTCCTAGACATGGAAGAATATGGTATACAGTTGGCTCTGTAATTTACTATTTTGCCCTACAATTGCAGGTCTATTTCACAAATTCCTTTCTTGATGTAATTTCACTGTACATATTAACTTTTGTAACACACCACAGAAGTCATGCAATAATCATTTTGACATTTTACAGGTTTGAAACTTCAAGTCACAGTCAAACACTTGAAAATGACTGTCAAACTGCAAAGGAAATAACCTGTTGCTTATTACACAAAGATGGACCATTAAATTTTTTCAAAATCTATGTTGAAGTCTGTATGTGGCATTGTCTGTTATTTCAAATAATGTATTTGTGATAATTACATTGCTTGTAGATTCAGTATTATATTTAGATGACTTTTGCGCAAGATAGAATAAACGTTAACTGAAACCAAAATAAGTAATAACATTAAATTATTTGTTAACACTTAACAAAGACATTATAAATCTATTTGTATTCTTCAACTTGAGTTATTGGAAATCATTGGGTGTCACAAAAGTGCAGCAATAATCCATCCTCTATATCACTATCCATACCCCTGAGTAGGTGTCATACAGTAAGCAAATTATGTGACATCATTTCCTTTCAGTAATCATTTCATCCAACATAAATACAGTGCACAGTGTTCTATAAGCCATCACTTTAAAGTTCAGACTACAGCCATCATGAACACTTTATTGCGCCTGTTTATATTACTAACATACTTTTCAGGTAAGACCTGCAGGGAGAACTTTCTTTGCAGATAAAAAAACATTTGTACTAACCTATTAATATTACTATGTTGGAATGTGTGTGAAGCTGCCACTGACTATTCTGTATTTTTCAGGAGTTCAGTCTGAAGCTCAACTTGTCCAGTCAGACCCAGTGGTGGTAAAGCCTGGAAACTCTCATAAACTTTCCTGTAAAGGCTCTGAAATAACCCTCAGTAGCTATTGGATGCACTGGGTCAGACAGACTCCGGGAAAAGGATTACAGTGGTTATGTCGTATACATCAGGCAACCACACACTATGCAGATGCAATTAAAGGGCAATTCACAATCTCCACAGACTACAATAACAACATGCTATATCTGCAAATGAACAACATGAAAACTGATGATACTGCTCTGTATTACTGTAGTAATGAGACACACTGATAGAAAACATGCCATGAGTCTAACAAAAACAAGTGCATCTATTCCTCACATTGGCAGTAGGTGGCAGCATGTGTATAGAGCACAATAAAGGAAAAAGGAGTAAAAGACAAAGATTACATGAAAAGCATAGGAAACCAAAACAATATATATGTACAAACATTTTTATGTTATGTATTTCACACTGACAAAGCTCAAATACTAATATTTACCACCATGACATGATATTTTCTTTGTACAATCTCCAGTTATATCCAATTGTTATATTGATCAATAAAAATATGACATCTTCTGACTATTTTAAACCTTACATAATATGTACAACAGCAGTAGTTTGGAAAATGAACATTTGTGCACTGAAACTCTAATGCTATACAGATGACATAGGGGTACATTTATCAAGCTGCAGGTTTGAAAAAGTGGAGATGTTGCCTATAGCAACAAATCAGATTCTAGTTATCATTTATTTAGTACATTTTACAAAATGACAACTTGAATATGATTAGTTGTTATAAGCAACATCTCCACTTTTTCAAACCCGCGGCTTGAGAAATTTACCCCATAGTCTCAGAACACATTTAGGGCCTGATTCATCTTCAGACATAAGCCCCTTTGAGTTCTGTATCTTGTGTGAAATAGCTCTGTCTGTCTGCATAATTCAAGTAATGTATAGCCAGAGTATACTTATACCTAGATTCAAATGTAAACTTTTGTTGAGATCTGCTTGTATTTGACCATGGGCGTACATGCGTGTTTAACACCTGTGGGAAACGACAGACACACGCAAAGTTCCTACCTTCTCCATGATTGGTTCACCTAACGCTCGTACGGACTTCTCAGCATGGCTCCCAACACTGCTTCTGTCTGACTGTTGCAGCTTTTCATTGGCAGAAGGGGGGAACCGTGAAAGCTCGCTTGCTTCCCCCCAGCTGCGGCGTCCTCAAAAGTCTTCTAGCTTGATACTACAGGTCTTTAGCTCTGCGCTCTGCCACCATATTCTTTCTTCTTCTGCCTTTTCTTCTGATTGTTTTCTTTCCTGTGCTTGCCACTCTCTGTTCTCTTTTCTGCTTCGACGTCTTTCTTTCTTGATCCCGGCAACTTATATCTTGATTGCGGTGCTGACACTTCTCTGGAGCTCCATGCAGTTCTCTCTATAATATGGTTGCAGCCTGAGCGGTGATGCGGCGTGGACTGTTTGCCTGGCCAAGGCACCACAAACTCAAATGGCTGGTGGTGGTTCCTGATTGGCTCACCGGCCACTGATTGCTTGGCAGTGAATCGCTTCCAAATTACTGGCTCCAGATCCCTAGACAGGTGCATTTTCTCTTCTTTTCTTCGCTATCTTCATGGACTCCACATCTGGTGTGCACCTCACATGTGCAAGTTATGTGTGTTTTTTTTAAATGCAATTTGCATTCACCTTGCATTCAAAAATCAATCAGGCACATTATTTTGTAGTGGTGCAGTTAAAAAACTGATACAGTAAACACACTGTTTCCACGAAGATCAGTTATCAATTATAATTTTTGTACTATAACTATGGTCTACAAATAAGTGATGGAAACATAAGCAGGGTCGGACTGGCCTGCCAGGGAGCCGGGGCATCTCCCGATAGGCCCCAACCCTGATCGCTCCCCTCTTCATTGGTGGGGGGAGTACTTTTAAAAAAATAAAATACTGATGTGATCGCAGCATCGGCACCCTTCCTCTCTGCTCCGTTCGCATTGAATGTTGGGCGTGACGTCATCACGCCCAACGTTCGGTGAGGAGCAGTGCAGAGAGGAGTCAGCAAGAAGACAGAAGAAGAGAAGAAAAGAAAGTAGCCGATAAAAAACGTAAGTGAAGGAATGAAAGCAAGGGGGAACAAAGGCAGAGTGTTAAGAGGGGCAAAGACAGCATGGCACAGTGTTAAGAGCGGCAAAGGCACCATGGCACAGTGTGAAGAGGGGCAAATGCACCATGGCACAGTGTGAAGGGGGGCAAAGGCAGCATGGCAGAGTGTGAATGGGGGCAAAGGCAGCATGGCAGAGTGTGAAGGGGGGCCAAAGCAGCATGGCAGAGTGTGAAGGGGGGCCAAAACAGCATAGCAGAGTGTGAAGGGGGGACCAAAGCAGCATGGCAGAGTGTGAAGGGGGCCAAAGCAGCATGGCAGCGTGTGAAGAGGGGCAAAAGCAGTATGGCACAGAGTGATGAAGGGGGGAGCAAAAACAGCATGGAGGGTGCACTGTGATCATAAGGGCACAGCATGGTGATGAAGGGGCACAGTAATGTGTGTGGGATGGCACAGCAGGCTTGTGGCAATGTAATGTGTGTGTGGGGTAGGTGGTGGCTAATGGGTGCTATTTTGTTTGTGGGGTGATGGTGGGGCAAGTTAATTTTAGTGTGGGGACTATTAATTTAAGATGGGGTGGTTTGGGGGCTATTAATTGAATGTTGGGCTGAGTTTGAGTAGCATGAGGTCTATTTATTAAATGTGTATATGAATTATTTAATGGCAGTGACGATTGCAGGAAATAGATATATTTATTATACATAAATGCTATTAATTTATTGCTGGGGCTGTTTGGAGGAAGGGAAATAGGTTTATTTATTAAATGAAAATACTATTTCTTTAATGTTGGGGCTGGAGGAAGGCCTAAGTATTAATCGTGGGTCCTATTGATTTAACATCGGGGCTGGTTGAAATTTTCTTAATGTACTCATTTTTTAACTAAAGAAACCAGCATCTACAGGTGGTGAAAGTGACAAGAACAGGTAGGACAGTCTATCAAATGTTCTGATTCTAGTGGGACAATCCCAATTTTTGGTGACTGTTCTGCCCAATGTAAGGGGCAGGTTAAGACTGTGTACTCTTTATATATACACTTCATTCTTTATATACTACACTATGGTGCTAGCTGTCCTTCGTGGGTTGACCACTCCCCCTCTAGTGTCTGTTCTCACCTCTATGATGGCTGGCCACACCTCCTCTAGTGGGCCCCAAGCGTTGCATTCCCCCGGTGGGACCTTCATGCCCCAGTCCGACACTGAACATAAGTATATATATATATATATATATATATATATATATATATATATATACACCGTACTTTATGTACAGTACCGTACAGTGCAATGTCGGTTCATAGCCGATTGCACCAAAAACATGCTCAAGTTCAGGGCCTGATTAAGGGTTCAGGCCGCCCTAGGCTAATACACTTGTAGCACCCCATCACCTTCCATGTCAGGCTAATTTGCAGTAGGTAAAAATGAACTAAAATGAGCTCATAACATTGAACTTCACCTATACTCTCTTTGCCCCAGTTCAGCTGCCAATCTACCAAATGTCTTTAAATGATAACTTGTAGCATACTTCTCATACAGTGGCCTCTTTAATAAATTTGTTACTTTGTGCTTCTGAGCCCCCTGAACAGCTGATAAGGGAAGGTGTGGTAAGCCGATGTGCAGCGACTGCACCACCAAAGGGGCATAGACACATGGGGCACTATATTAACAGAACACACAACATATTAACATAACACACACTCAGGGGCAGATTGGGAACTTAAAGTGGCCCTGGAAAAAATGATTGAAGTGGCCTCATGTCGGCGGGACCAAAATAACTGTAGGTGGGGCCAACACAAAAGTAGGCGGGATTTAGAACTACAGGAATTTGGTTGTAGTAACATTTAGGAAAACCTTGATGTGATGACTTTACACACAGTGGGTCATCTCTAAATCCATGCAGGGCAAATGTATAGTATACTATAGGCAGCCCCCTCTTAGTATAGTATAGTATAGGTAGCCCCCCAATAGTATAGTATAGGTCCCCCCTCACTTACCTTCAGTTGCTCTGAGCAGCGTCTCTTCTCACATCAGGTAGACAGGAAGTGAAGTCAGACTTCCTGTCTGCCGAACAGCACCGTGGGAGCCTAGCAATTGGCTGCCTGTTGCTGCCCACTGAACACCAATATTTTAGATTGCTTTCCTGTACATGCCTCCCCCCGCCGCATCTAAACGCGCCCCCCGGGAAAATCTGAGGTGGCCTCGTTAGGCATCGGCCTACCGGGAAACTTCCCTGTAAAGTCTATGGCCAATCCGCCCCTGCACACACTAAATTAACATATCACACTATATTAACATAACACATTATATTGACATAACATACACTATATTAACTTGCTGTGCATACACACACACTATATTAACATGATACATACTATATTAACATAACACACACTATATTAACTTGCTGCACACACACACTATATTAATATAACACACTCTATATTAACTTGCTGCACACACACATACACTATATGACCATAATACACACACTCTATATTAACATCCCCACGTTACTCCCCCCCTTACCTTGTTTAATCCGGGTGTCCATTGACAGTAGCAATTCACACATGGGACTGCACATGTCACGTGGTTTGTGTCCCATGTGACCCCGGGGCTCTCACTGACAGGGCACACAAAAAAAAGGGAGGGGGGGTGGATCACAGGGATCCGCGGCCAATATGGAAGGTGCCCCCCCCCATGCACGCAACACCCGCGGCCAAAAAAAGTGCTTTTAGAAAATACTAAATATGTTTTTTAATTATAGAGCTCCAGTAGGCCCATGGGCCTCGCAGGCAGGACCGGGTCTGGGTATTTTGTACCCACTCTCCTCCCTCTCTGGGACCCTGATTATCATTAGTGTTGATATTTTTATAAAAAAAAACTTTCAACATTTTGATATGTAATAAAATAGAAAAAACAAAGTTGTAAAGTGTTATTTTGTATCAAATCTCACTACTCAAACATATCTAAAGAAAAATAGAAGCCATCAATTCAGTTCTGCTTGCTTGCACTATAGTGGTATTGGGATCCTGGCTATCATAGAGTTTAGCTTTTGCTAAAGTCCAAAAGTATCTGCTATGGGTCCTCTGTCTTGGCGCTACATGGAGCCTGTTACAAAATGGTACAACAGTAGCAGCGTATTATAAATGTGTAATTGGCTGGTTAAAAGTGTTCTCAGGGACACAGGTGTATAAGGTACAACCAAGTCACTCAGCTAATGTCATTGTGTAAAAAAATGTCAGTGCTCTGACCCTCTGACACATATAATATAGAAGATAAACAATAGTGATAAATTATTAATAAATGCAAGAAGATATTAAAGGAAATTTACTTACCAAGACTACTTGATTGCTTGCTAGAAATCAAGGGGAAACTATCCAGTTGTGTTGCAGCCTCAGGACTCATTTGTCTAATAATAATAATAATAATAATAATAATATAGAAAACACTAAGGGCTAGATTTACTAAGCGGCAGGTTTGAAAAAGTGGAGATGTTGTCTATAGCAACCAATTAGATTCTAGCTGTCATTTATTTAGTTCAGTCTACAAAATGATAGCTAGAATATGATTGGTTGCTATAGGCAACATCTCCACTCTTTCAAACCCACAGTTTAGTAAATATACCCCATAAAGTTAACTTTATCCTGATAGAAAAGTATCAATAAGTTAAAATGCCTGGTCTCACAGAAAACTAGAACAGGATAACTACAGGTATTAATCTTACGATATGTAATAGTGTGGAGAGTTATTTGAGAAGCTGGTGTGTGGTGTTTTTAATAAAATATTTGGCACCCTAATTGTTATTTTCTAAAGCTCTACTAAATAATTATATATTTCAAGGGATGAGTATGACAGAATCTGAGTGCATATAGAGAGTCATGTTTAGTCGGACGCAAGTCAGACTTGAATGCTCAAAAAGCACTTTTTAAAACTGAGCAGAAATTCTTAAGTCTCACTCTGCTCTCAGATACTTGCGCCTATCTATGCTTAGAGAGGCGGAACAGTGGAGGTAGTGGGCGGCAGGCAGTGTAATAGCACAGTACAATGCCTTATGTACTATGCTGAGGGGTAGCGAGCCACAGATACGTCTCTAGGAAGCGTATCTGTTGCAGATACTTTCTCCCTAGTGTAAAATCCGTCGTAATTGATGGTATGCATTTTGCTTACTATTCCAAGTGTCAGGAATAGCCGCCTCTCATCACTCCCTGATTTAATATCTTATCCTATATATCACCTCTTTTTTTGTCAGGAACCCTCTCCTAACTACTTTTACCAGTCACAAATCGCATACTGCGCACTTGTGACATGGAAGCTTACTGTAAGGGAACACACAGGATTTCAGCCTAAACCTCACGCTCACCTCTCTCTAAGGCTATAGATTTAGCTGGTCCCTTTCCCAACACAGACACATGCTTCCACACCTCTCCGCTACAGCCACCAGCTAATGTATAAAGCCTGTAGCAAACCTACGACTTAATTATCCAATTGTGCACACTCTGTGCTCTGGTAGCTATCAGCTAAACAGTTAACACTTCACATACTGGTATCTAAGGGGTTAAGACAGCCAAGCAATCTATCTCTTTTAAACAGGCAGTGAATTCGTTTTGAACAATAAGGACAGCACTAATTACATTTTTAGATTTAATATACAAAAAGTACATTGCTTACAGGTAATAAAAACAATTAAGATGGCATACATACGTAAAACTTGTAAAATAAAGGGATTAAATTCCGAGTATAATTTACAGACAAAAGGTATAATCGATGCCAAGGGAATTGGCTTGAAAGATGGACAGTTTATCAACTATGATTGATTTACCAAAAGACTGACAATTTCTTATAAATGGTCTCTGCTTTTTCAAGACACTTCCACACCTTTCCCCACCTTCATTGGGTTGTGGTCTGTGACATTGCTTACACCCATAATTTGCATGTTCCCTGATTTAATACCCAATTCTACTATTCTAACTTTCCTGTGGAATGTCACACAGACCAAATTTTAGTCTTAATAGATCACTACGCATTTACAAATTTATTGATACCAAACAGGCCTAGCTCCAGTGTATAAGTTGAGCTTATACTCATTTCCTCAACTTCTCTGTGTGACAGCATGCTTTATTTGACATAATGGCTGCCCTTCATCGTGCTATTTATGAGTATATGCTTGATCACTATTTTTAATATGTTTTATTAATTTTAAGTTGTATTTTGGAAACTGAATTATATTTGTCTATATAACATACATTATATTGTAGATTGTCAAAATGTACGCTCCTTAGATTGTACGCTCCTCTGAGCAGGGCCATCTCTCCTCCTGTTTCCACCACTTCTAACTCTGCTCTCCAGCTACTTAGCCCTCCTCCTCAAAGGTCCTCCACCCCACATCCACTTTCGCTCCCTCCTCCCCCCTGGGGGTCTCCCTGTCTTCCACGCCCCCCTTCTTGGGCCCCGTCATTTTCGGATCCTCCCTCCCCCTTCCCCGCCCTCTCTAGCTGTGCATTGAGCGTACTGAGTTGCTGTGTTTACTGTACTGTGCTGTCTCCCATTGTATTGTGATTTTGTTTGTCTCTGTACGGCGCTGCGGATGCCTTGTAGCGCCTTATAAATAAATACTAATAATAATAATAATAATACAGTGAGCCATTATACTTGTGTAAGACCACAAGCTGTGAACGGCTCTCTAGGGTCTCTCTCGGTGTATAAAACTCTCCTATGTCAAGATGTCATCTTTTTAACATACAGGACAGAACCACCAAGTAAACACACACCAGACTATCTGACCTCACATTTTATACCTTAGTAGCTCAATTTATCAATAGATTCATTTGATATACCATATTTACACTGCAGTTATGATTAGGCCTTATGCTATGGGTTAATCCCTATAACTATAATTCCTCTATGTTCACTACATCTCCCCCTTTAAGAGATGACATGAGGATTGACAGACAGGTCACTGTCAAGGACCTGTCCAACAGATTCCCCCTGGTGGGATAAGCCCCCTGGATCTACTGGGATAACTGCTAACTGCTAGAAGGGTTAAGAAGGGCTTATATACCTCACTCAGCTGGGACTTCTGGTCCTTCACTCGCTGTGGGCTAACCTCTGCATTCTTAATAGGGCCAATCCCTGGCACTGCAGTTACTAGCTCCACTGGCAGGTCCCTCTTCTCCTCATCTGGCAAACTGTAGATTGGCAGGGCACAAGCATCCTTGTCATAATGAGCCTTCAACAGATTAACAAGAAAAACCCTATGTATCTGCCTGGCATGATCTATAGTGACTACATAGTGGACCTCATTTAGGCGTTGATGGATGAGATATGGGCCTTCCCATGCAGCCTGGAGTTTATTCTGGGTCTGAGAGTTTAGTATCCACACCTTCTGACCTACTATGTAAACTTTCTCCCTGGCAGTGGGTCATACCACTGGTTATGGCTTGCCTGGGCCTGCATCATGCACTTTGTCTCTAATCCTCATGTCCCCTAAGTTAAAGCCTAAAAGAAAAGTGGCCTGGGATTCCTGACATTTTGGAAAGTGAATTATATTTGTCTTTATAAGATAAGGCAAGCCATCATCTTTGTGTAAGACCACAAGCTGTGCACGGCTCTCTAGAGTCTCTCTCGGAGTAAAAATACTTTCCTATGTCAGTATGTAGCTCACCCCAGGTGTTATCTTTTTAATATAGAGGTGGGCAGAACCACAAATTAAACAGCACACAAGACCCTCTGACTTCACATTTCATTTTACACCTTAGTAGCTCAATTTATCAATGGATTAATTTGATATACTATATTTACACTGCAGTTATGATTAGGCCTTATTCCCAACAATAATGTTATGGGTTAATCCCAATAACTGTAAATACTCTAAGTTCACTACATCAAGTCACTTAAATCTTAAGATACATGTGGCTTGGAATAGCAAGTAAAGTATGGGACTTAATTTACCTATAAGTTGTATATGTAAATTGTATTCAGCTCTAAATAAGGTCAATAATGTCAGAGACTGATTGAATTAGGATCTACTCAACGATCAGGTCATTCATAGTAACTCCTGCTGCAGTCAACCTATCAATTACAGCTCTCAATGAGTGTCTCCCTGCAAATGACATAACCTGCTGCTCACTACTACACTTAGTTGGACCATTGGATTTTCTTTTCTATTTTTTTTTTTTTAAAAAACTGTGTTGAAACCTGTAGATGGTGTTGTTGTGCTACTGCATACTTGCCAACTTTTCCTTGTTGGCTTCAGGGAGATCCCAGTGGAGGTGGGCGTGCGGGTGCGGGGCTTGATGAATCACATCATTTTGGGGCTAAGATGACGCTATATTTGCATCATTAAGCCCCGCCCACACTCCACTTATCTATTGCGGGGGCGAGAACCGTGAAGTTGCCCTGCTCTCGCGGGAGCCTGGGAGGTCTCCCAGAAATGTGGGAGTCTCCCGGACATTCCGGGAGAGTAGGCAACTATGCGTTAAAGAAAAACAGCTAATGAATCTCTAGAGACTGAAGTGTCTTTACATTTCTGTCTCCATTACTGAAGTCATGTTGTCTTACCTGTCAGTCTTTGATTAAATCTTGGTCTCCATGAAAATGGCCACCTCCATAGGCATTAATACATGGACATAGGACACAATTTCTGAACTGTGTCATCATGCCACAGATGGCGACGCCAACCACGTCTTGTACTGGCTCAGCATCAGGGAGAATGTCAGACTCTTCAGGGAGTGAGGGAGATCACCCCTATTTCAGGGAGTCTCCCTGACATTCAGGGAGAGTTGGCAAGTATGTGCTACTGTTCAAATCGTATTACAATTATATGGTTTTAAATTCAGTATTATATTTAGAATATTTTTTCTTAACAGAGAATTAAATTTAACTGAAACCAAAATAAATAATAATATCAAAGCATTTGCACTTTTCTTATGTTTATTTACTATATTAAATTCTTTGTTTAAACTCTTTCTTTTCCCATCTAGTTATAGAAATAATACATTTAGTTATACTATTCTTCAACTAGTGGCACTGTAAATCACTGGGGTGTAAGCAAAGTGCAGTAATAAGCCATCCTCTATATAACTGACTATACCCTTGAATAGGTGACATAAACAAATTATGTGACATCATTTCCTTTCTGTAATCATATAATCCAACATAAATACAGTGCACATAGTGTTCTATATGTCATCTTTTAAAGTTCAGACTACATCCAAACATTGCAACCATGACTTTACTAGGCGTGTTCATATTACTAACATTACTTTCTGGTAAGACCTGCAGGAACAATTTTATCTGGAGATAAAAAAATAATAATTCTTACTAACCTATTAATATTACTGTGTTGGAAAGTGTGTGAAGCTGCCACTTAATATTCTGTATTTTTCAGGAGTTCAGTCTGATGCTCAACTTGTCCAGTCAAACCCAGTGGTGGTAAAGCCTGGAAACTCCCATAAACTATCCTGTAAAGGCTCAGAAATAACCCTCAGTAGCTATTATATCGGCTGGATCAGACAGGCTCCGGGCAAAGGATTACAGTGGTTATGTCGTATACATCATTCAACCACACACTATGCAGATGCAATTAAAGGACGATTCACAATCTCCACAGACTACACTAACAACATGATATACCTGCAAATGAACAACATGAAAACTGATGATACTGCTGTGTATTATTGTGCTAGAGACACACTGATAGAAAACATTTCATGAGTCTAACAAAAACAAGTCCATCTATTCCTCACATTGGCAATAGGTGGCAGCATGTGTATAGAGCACAATAAAAGAAAGAGGAGGAAAATATTAAGAAAGGATGAAAAACATAGTAAACCAAAACAATATATATACAAACACTATCACTGCATATATTTTAAACTGACAAAGCTAAAATTGAAAAATTTTAGCTAGAGCTTCCATCTACCTCCAGGCAGGGATAACCATTTACCAGTAAATCTAATTATTGTCCAGTTATATCCAATTGTTAGATTAATCAGTAAAAATATGACATCCTACTGACAATTTTAAACTTTACATAATATGTACAACAGCAGTAGGCTGGAAAATGAACATTTGAGACTCTAATGCTACCAGACCTATTACCAGTTCGTATAGATGTGGCGAGTGCAAGATATGCACAAATATGATTAAAAAGGTGGACTTCATCGATCGCTTCGGCAAATTACATAAAATAAAGAGCTATATTAACTGCAAAACCGTTGGGGTCATATATGTCCTGGAATGCCCCTGTAAGTTAATTTACGTGGGAAAAACCAAAAGAATGCTTAAACATCGCATTCTAGAACACATGGGATCAATACGCAATGCCCATCAGGACAAACAGTGCCTTAAACAGCTGACTTCGGTGGCTCGACACTTCTTGAACTACCACAACACTGACTCTAGTCTTTTGAAATGCTATGGGATTGAGAACATTCGTTTGGGTATCAGAGGTGGTAACCTAGACAAATTACTCCTTCAGAAGGAGAGCAGATTGATTTTTCTACTTAATTCAGTCTCACCATTCGGACTGAATGAAAACAATAGTTTCATTAGCTTTCTATAAATACACCATTCTGCTTCTATATATTGAGTTATCACTCTAAATACATATGGAGTGAACAAGACCTTATGAAGTATGCTATATACTAGACACTGCTCAGGGATGCGTGCAATTATGATAAGCATTGTATATTGCATCTAGCATTATCGCGCTTATTCACCCTGATGGTATACCAACAAATTATGTTCTCACCATACTTTTCTTCTCTACAGATTTATTTATTATACACAGTCATATTTACACCATTTGTTATTTGGATTAATCGCTACTATCATTTATTAATGAACAACAAAAAATATTTATATAAAAACTTTCATGTTCTTTACTTTAGTCTATTTATCTAATTATCTCATTCTCCTTTCCTTCCCCTAATCATTCATTATTGCTCAATCTCACAACAGGTATCTTTTGTGCCTCCTTTTGCCTATGGTTACTATCATTTACATTACAGGCTTTTACAATAAATTTTCTCATACCTACGATATATCTTCACTCAGGCTTTGTAAAGAATATTTTCTACCTAGCAACTACTGATGCTCCGAATCATTTTTCCTATTGGTTCTCCTAGGTTACACGATACATAGTTTTCTGATTGGCTCCCTCATGTGGCAATCACTGATAAGTACTCCCTATTGGTCGAGTACCACACAAAAAGAAACCTTCTCTGACAGCTCGGGTGATCCCTTGTCAAAGCTTACAGGTGAAACGTACGTCGGGAAGGTGACATCATCTCTGATGTCACACCCGGAAGTAACCACCACCACGGACATATAGTCCGTTTTGGGTTTCCTAGCTTTCCCTGCTTCTGATATTACCGTTCTCATGATAGCAACGCTGTATCTATATCTCTAATACAGGTTTTAACTCATTCATGTAAAGTAATAATTAAGAGAGATCTCATGCATATGAATCCAGCGCATCTTACTAGCAGGGGGTATATTACAACCCACTGAGTGTGCGCTCTAAGATCAGATACATTTAAATAAGATTCTTATGCAGAGCACAATACTCCTGAAAGGGTGTTATATATGATTATTCTATAGTGTGTTACGCATAAATCCTGTATGAATCTATTTGCAGTAGCGCACAGACACCACATATTAGGTGAACTATCGAACTGCTACTGTTACTGCTTAGATCTCTATGACACAACATGAATATTAACCTGTTGAGACATTAGTCTATCGCCACATTGTATACTGTGCAGCAGAGCTCCATGCAGTTTTGATAAAGGATTGAGAGATTATCACTAGGGATGTGCACCGGCGACTTTTGAGGTCTCGTGTTTTGTGTTTTGGATCCGGATTTTCGTTATTTTTGGGGTTCGGATTTGTCTCGCAAAACACTTGACGAAAGGTCTCGGTTCGAATTTAAGGTTTTGGATTCGGATTTTTTTTGAAAAAAACATAAAAAGTTTAAAAATCAAGTTTTTGGGCTTATTTTCACTCCTAGGCTATTATTAACCTCAATAACATTCAATAACAAGCATTTCCACTAATTTACAGTGTATTCTGAACACCTCACAATATAGTTATTAGTCCAAAACGTTGCAACAAGGTATCTTTCTGGACTGCGTAGAGGAGTGGGTCACCACAATATATATTAAAAACCCTGAACTTTTATGAATCGCACCAATAAATGTACCTGGACTGCGTAGAGGAGTGGGTCACCACAATATATATTAAAAACCCTGAACTTTTATGAATCGCACTAATAAATGTACCTGGACTGCGTAGAGGAGTGGGTCACCACAATATATTAAAAACCCTGAACTTTTATGAATCGCACCAATAAATGTACCTGGACTGCGTAGAGGAGTGGGTCACCACAATATATATTAAAAACCCTGAACTTTTATGATTCGCACCAATAAATGTACCTGGACTGCGTAGAGGAGTGGGTCACCACAATATATTAAAAACCCTGAACTTTTATGAATCGCACCAATAAATGTACCTGGACTGCGTAGAGGAGTGGGTCACCACAATATCTTAAAAACCCTGAACTTTTATGAATCGCACCAATAAATGTACCTGGACTGCGTAGAGGAGTGGGTCACCACAATATCTTAAAAACCCTGAACTTTTATGAATCGCACCAATAAATGTACCTGGACTGCGTAGAGGAGTGGGTCACCACAATATCTTAAAAACCCTGAACTTTTATGAATCGCACCAATAAATGTACCTGGACTGCGTAGAGGAGTGGGTCACCACAATATATATTAAAAACCCTGAACTTTTATGATTCGCACCAATAAATGTACCTGGACTGCGTAGAGGAGTGGGTCACCACAATATCTTAAAAACCCAGAACTTTTATGAATCGCACCAATAAATGTACCTGGACTGCGTAGAGGAGTGGGTCACCACAAGATATATTAAAAACCCTGAACTTTTATGATTCGCACCAATAAATGTACCTGGACTGCGTAGAGGAGTGGGTCACCACAATATCTATTAAAAACCCTGAACTTTTATGAATCGCACCAATAAATGTACCTGGACTGCGTAGAGGAGTGGGTCACCACAATATCTTAAAAACCCATAACTTTTATGAATCGCACCAATAAATGTACCTGGACTGCGTAGAGGAGTGGGTCACCACAAGATATATTAAAAACCCTGAACTTTTATGATTCGCACCAATAAATGTACCTGGACTGCGTAGAGGAGTGGGTCACCACAATATCTTAAAAACCCTGAACTTTTATGAATCGCACCAATAAATGTACCTGGACTGCGTAGAGGAGTGGGTCACCACAATATATTAAAAACCCTGAACTTTTATGAATCGCACCAATAAATGTACCTGGACTGCGTAGAGGAGTGGGTCACCACAATATATATTAAAAACCCTGAACTTTTATGAATCGCACTAATAAATGTACCTGGACTGCGTAGAGGAGTGGGTCACCACAATATATTAAAAACCCAGAACTTTTATGAATCGCACCAATAAATGTACCTGGACTGCGTAGAGGAGTGGGTCACCACAATATATATTAAAAACCCTGAACTTTTATGATTCGCACCAATAAATGTACCTGGACTGCGTAGAGGAGTGGGTCACCACAATATATTAAAAACCCTGAACTTTTATGAATCGCACCAATAAATGTACCTGGACTGCGTAGAGGAGTGGGTCACCACAAGATATATTAAAAACCCTGAACTTTTATGATTCGCACCAATAAATGTACCTGGACTGCGTAGAGGAGTGGGTCACCACAATATCTTAAAAACCCTGAACTTTTATGAATCGCACCAATAAATGTACCTGGACTGCGTAGAGGAGTGGGTCACCACAATATATTAAAAACCCTGAACTTTTATGAATCGCACCAATAAATGTACCTGGACTGCGTAGAGGAGTGGGTCACCACAATATATATTAAAAACCCTGAACTTTTATGATTCGCACCAATAAATGTACCTGGACTGCCTAGAGGAGTGGGCACTGGGCACCACAATAAAATATATAAAAAACCTTCAACAGGTCTGCATTACACTACACATACGGCTGCTCCTCCATCCTCTCCATCATATACATGTTGGAGTTTTAGCGTGTGACAACCTCTTGTTTTTGATAATGTCAGTGCATTTTGAATATTTTTCAATTTGCCCCACACCACTGAATGTACTTTATCTATGATACGCATCTATCTATCTTGACTGCGTAGTGTGGTGGCCCCGGTACACAATTTGGTACCGAGGCCACAATATAATTAAAAAACCCTCCACGTGTCAGAATTCCACCAAAAAAGGGTATGGACTGCGTAGTGTGGTGGCCCCGGTAAACAATTTGGTACCGAGGCCACAATATAATTAAAAAATTGGGCATCAACAGTCAACGTTGTTTAATATCTGATACACCTCTATCTGGACTGCATAGTGGAGTGGCCCCGGTACCCAATTTGGTACCGGGGCCACAATACCTCCTCCAAACATGGTACAGACAATTCGTCATTGAGATCCCATCAAGTATGTTAAAGACAGACAGGGTCGAAGTGTTATTGGTTGACTTTGTAAACCCAAAAACTGTCCCTGTTGCACATAGTCGTGCAATGAAGACTGACTTTTTCATTTAAAGGCACCATCTTTCAAGTGTAGTGTTTGTAAGTCTAAGTCATATTATACTTTTGGTAAAATTGGTTTATTTTGTTCCTCTTTATGGTAACTACTAATAGAATTAAAGTATTAAATAGAAGCGGCAGTTCCTCTTTATGGTAATTAGTAATAGAATTAAAGTATTAAATAGAATTAAAGTATGAAATAGAATTAAAGTATTAAATAGAATTAAAGTATGAAATAGAATTAAAGTATTAAATAGAATTAAAGTATGAAATAGAGTGGTATAGAGTTGTAGTGTGGTATAGATAGAGTGGTCCCCACAATATAATAATAAAACCCTCAACTGGTCTGAATTCCACCAAACAAGTATCTGGACTGCGTAGTGTGGTGGCCCCGGTACACAATTTGGTACCGAGGCCACAATATAATTAAAAAATTGGGCATCAACTGTCACCGTTGTTTAATATCTGATACACCTAAATATGGACTGCACAGTGGAGTGGCCCCGGTAGTAAATTTGGTGCCGGGGCCACAATACCTCCTCCAACTTCCAAGTGTAGTGTTTATAAAGACAGACAGCGTCGAAGTGTTATTAGTTGACTTTCTTAACCCTAAAATTGTCCCTGTTGCAAATATTCGTGCAATGGACAGTTACTTTTTTATTGAAAGACTCAAGCTTTCAAGTGTAGTGTTTATAAAATATAAACAACAATACAGTAGTTTTAGAGCACGTCAATACCTCTTGTTTTAAATTATGACACGGCATTTTACTTTTGGTTTAATTTCTTGAATTTTTTTAAATTTGGTTTTACTTTTTGAACATGGCAAACGACTGTTGATTGGTCATATAATGCAAAAAAAAAAGGTCCAAGATGGAATTGTCCTTGGGCCCTCACACCCACCCTTATGTTGTTGAAATAGGACATGCACACTTTAACAAACCAATCATTTCAGCGACAGGGCCTACCAAACAACTTTGGCTGAAATCATTGGTTTGTTTGGGCCCCCACACCAAAAAAGCTATTCATCTCTCCCTGTACAGACTAAACAGGCTCTACTGAGGCAAGATGTCGTCCTCATCCTCAACCTCTGATTCCTCTCCCCCTACAGTGTGTACTTCCTCCTCATCACACATTATCAATTCGTCCCCGCTGGACTCCACAACCACAGGTCCCTCTGTAGTATCTGGAGGGCAGTGCTGTACTTCATTGAGGAATTGATTATTCATTTTTATAAACATCATTTTTTCAACGTTCTGAGGAAGCAACCTCCTTCGCCGCTCACTGACCAGGTTCCCCGCTGCACTAAAAACTCTTTCCGAGTACACACTGGAGGGGGGACAACTCAGGTAAAATAGAGCCAGTTTGTACAGGGGCTTCCAAACTGCCTTTTTTTCCTGCCAGTAACAATATGGACTGTCTGACATGTCTACTTGGATGGTGTCAGCAAAGTAATCATCCACAATTTTTTCTATTGTGACAGCATCCAATGCAGCGACAGTAGACATGTCTGCAATGGTTGGCAGGTCCTTCAGTCCGGACCAGATGTTATCAGCATCCCCGCCAGTGCCTCTTTTGGGAAAACTGAGCTTTTTCCTCGCAGCCATAGATGTGGAAGAAAATGAGGGTGGAGCTGTTGGCATGTCACGGTCCTCTTCAGAGGACAATCTCCTGACCAGCAGGTCTTTGCACCGCTGTAGACTTGTGTCCGCCGGAAACAGAGACACAACATACGCTTTAAACCGAGGATCGAGCACGGTGGCCAGAATGTATTCCTCTGACTTTAAAAGAGTGACCACCCTCGGATCCTGGCAAAGCGTACGAAGGGCTACATCCACAAGAGCTACATGCTTGGTGTAATCGCAATGGCTTACCAGCTCCTCCCTCACTTTCTCCAGCTGCTTCTGCAACAGCCTGATCAGGGGAATGACCTGACTCAAGCTGGCAGTGTCGGAACTGACTTCTCGTGTGGCAAGTTCAAATGGCTGCAGAACCTTGCACAACACGGAAATCAGTCTCCACTGCGCTTGACTGAGGCGCATCCCCACTCCTTTGCCTATGTCGTAGGTGGCTGTGTAGGCCTGAATGGCCTTTTGCTGCTCCTCCATCCTCTGCAGCATATAGAGGGTGGAGTTCCAGCGCGTCACAACCTCTTGTTTGAGGTGATGGCAGGGCAGGTATTATGCTTTTTTGATGTGTCTCTAGTCTGCGGTAGGCACTGGCTGAATGCCGAAAGTGTCCAGCAATTTTACGGGCCACCGCAAGAATCTCCTGCACACCCCTGTCACTCTTGAGGTAATGCTGCACCACCAAATTAATGGTGTGGGCAAAACATGGGACGTGCTGGAAATTGCCCATATTTAATGCCCGCACAATGTTACTGGCATTGTCTGACACCACAAATCCCCATGAGAGTCTAAGTGGGGTAAGCCACTGGGAGATAATTTCCCTCATTTTCTCTAATATGTTGTCAGCGTTGTGCCTCTTATTAAAGCCTTTAATACACAATGTTGCCTGCCTTTGCACGAGCCGCCATTTTGTAGTTGCTGCTACTGATGCAGCTGTTGCTGTTGCTGCGGAAGGGGATGCATCTACCCAGTGGGCTGTCACAGTCATATAGTCCTTCGTTTGCCCAGAACCACTTGTCCACATGTCCATGGTTAAGTGGACAGTGGGTACAACCGCATTTTTTAGAGCACTGAGGACACTTGATCGTACTTCTCTGTACATTTTTGGTATCGCCTGCCTAGTGAAGTGGAATCTCGACGGGATTTGGTACCGGGGACACAATACCTCCATCAACCCTCTAAATCCCACTCCACTGATGGCGGACACTGGGCGCACGTCTAACACCAACATTGCAGTTACAGCCGCAGTTATACGCTTTGCAATAGGGTGACTACTATCGTATTTTGTGGTCATGGCAAACGACTGTTGGACGGTCAATTGTTTTGTGAAAGACTTAGCGGTCTTACGACTTCCCCTCTGGGAAGATGACCGACTAACAGCAGCAACAGCAGCAGTGGCAGTAGTAGGCGTACCGCTGCAGGATTCCTCGGATGAATCCCGTATTGAGGAGGACTCAGTCTGGCTGCTGACTTGGGCTGCAGGACTGAATCTGATGGAGATTGTGGAGGAAGTTGACGAGGAGGGTGTTGCTGGTGTGTATCCAACTGGACCACGGGATTTAGGTGTCCCTGTACCGATGAGGGTCCTAGCCCCAGTTCCTGAACTAACCACTGAACTATGAAGGTTATTCAGGTGACGTATAAGGGAGGATGTTCCTAGGTGGGCAAGATCCTTACCCCTGCTTATTTGAGCTTTACATAAGCTACATATGGCCATACATTGGTTGTCTGGATTTGGATAAAAATAACTCCAGACCGAAGAGGTGCATTTTTTGGTCTTCTGACCAGGCATGACGATGGGCTTTTTCATCCCATGGACATCAGCTGTTTTCCCCCCTGGTGCCTCATTTACAATAACCACATCACCATCCTCATCATCAAGTTCCTCCACAGCGCCAGCTACATCATCAATAGCCTCCTCCCGAGCCACCTCTTCCCGTACAGTGATGGGAAGGTCAGGCTTGACAACCACCAACATCCTTGGACTCGCCTTGTGGATTTGTGATAATTTCTCTTTAGAAGGCAGAGTTGTTTGCTGTTTTGTTGCTGACAGCATAACTCTCTTCAATTTTTTGTAGGGGGGGGGAGGAGGAGGAGGGCTAAGATCCGTGGGTGAAGCTGAACCACTAGTCATGAACACGGGCCAGGGCCTAAGCCGTTCCTTGCCACTCCGTGTCGTAAATGGCATATTGGCAACTTTACGTTTCTCCTCAGATGATTTTAAGTTTCTCTTTTTGCTACTTTTTCTTAACTTGGGCTTTTTGGATTTTACATGCCCGGTACTACGAGATTGGGCATCGGGCTTGGAAGACGACGTTGATGGCATTTCATCGTCTATGTCATGACTAGTGGCAGCAGCTTCAGCATTAGGAGGAAGTGGGTCTTGATCTTTCCCTACTTTATCCTCCAAATTTTTGGTCTCCATTATATGTAGCACAAGATACTGCAGAATGTGTGAACTTGGTAATATTGCAGTACCAATGGACTTATACTGCTGGATTGGTTTTGCAAATTTGGTTATAATTATTATATATTTTTTTTTTTTTTAATTTTTTTTTTTTTTTTACTTTTTTTTTATTTTTTAAAAACTTGGGAATAATGGGGAAATAACTATGCCCTTAGAAGCACAGAGCACAGGACACAGCACCACTGGACTGAACAGGACACGGCACAGGACCCAGCAGCACTACGGAACTCAGCAGGACAGAGCACAGGACACAGCACCACTGGACTGATACTGCAGAATGTGTGAACTTTGTAATATTGCAGTACCAATGGACTTATACTGCTGGATTGGTTTTGCAAATTTGGTTATAATTATTATATATATTTTTATTTTTTTTTAATTTTTTATTTTTTTTTACTTTTTTTTTATTTTTTAAAAACTTGGGAATAATGGGGAAATAACTATGCCCTTAGAAGCACAGAGCACAGGACACAGCACCACTGGACTGAACAGGACACGGCACAGGACCCAGCAGCACTACGGAACTCAGCAGGACAGAGCACAGGACACAGCACCACTGGACTGATACTGCAGAATGTGTGAACTTTGTAATATTGCAGTACCAATGGACTTATACTGCTGGATTGGTTTTGCAAATTTGGTTATAATTATATATATATTTTTTTTAATTTTTAATTGTAATTTTTTTTTTACTTTTTTTTTATTTTTTAAAAACTTGGGAATAATGGGAAAATAACTATGCCCTTAGAAGCACAGAGCACAGGACACAGCACCACTGGACTGAACAGGACACGGCACAGGACCCAGCAGCACTACGGAACTCAGCAGGACAGAGCACAGGACACAGCACCACTGGACTGATACTGCAGAATGTGTAAACTTTGTAATATTGCAGTACCACTGGACTTTTACTGCTGAATGTGTGAACTTGGTAATATTGCAGTACCAATGGGCTTATACTGCAGGATTGGTTGTGCAAATTTTGTGGTAATTAAAAAAAATTAAATTAGTTTTTGGTATTTTTTTAAATAACTTTTTTTTATTTTTTTAAACACAGGGGAATATTGGGGAAATAACTATGCCCTTAGAAGCACAGAGCACAGGACACAGCACCACTGGACTGAACAGGACACAGCACTGGACCCAGCAGCACCACTGACCTCAGAAGGACAGAGCACAGCACACAGCACCACTGGACTGATACTGCAGAACACAGCAAAGCACAGCACAGCACAGAACTAAACAGCACAGCACGAGATCTACCAGGACAGAGGACCACCTAACACACCCTCCCTCTACCCTGATCAATGCCCGAGTGAAGATGGCGGCGACTAGCGGGGAATTTATAGGATCCGAGTATCGCGAGATCCGACAACGGGATTATGAGTCAGAGCCTCAGTTTCAGATTTGAATTTGGCGCCAATACCCGGATCTGTCTCGGATCCGACTCGGATCGGCAACGTTCGGGTGGGCTCGGATTTCATAAATCCGAGTGCGCTCATCCCTAATTATCACATGTTTAAATCTCTTATTACTCTCCTTTCAGCTTGCGAATCTATACCAGACCATTATCAGGGACGCTAGGACAGGTGCTCACTATTAATGTGCACCGATTTAGAGCATCTCCATATGCATACCAAATTGGAGAATAATATATATATCTCACTTTATGATCATATAGCTTATTTATAATCTAGGCTACAGTTCATAAGCTCTATTTTTGCCCATTACCCACCACATCTTGATGTACTACTAACCTATCCAGCGGTGGTTACTGAAGGGTTAACTTATTTTAAATCTATTTTTCTATCCTTCTATGTGTTTTTATCTCTATATTTCGCCAAGTATTTACATGTGTTATAATAAAGGCATTTGCCCTGTTACATATGATATACTGACTATTTAAATTTTGGAAACCAGAGTGCCCTTGCTCTTTGAGCTACAACTTTCTCTGCTCCCCTTCCTTTTTTGGACTCATTACTTGAGTTGTTGGTGCACCCCTCCCTACTCGTGATACCATATAATTATCATTTGATATATTATGGAGGCAGGCTTCCTCCCTAGTGCGAACATTACTCTGTAGACTCTAATGCTATACAGATGACATAGACTCATGACACATTTAGGGCACGATTCATCTTCAGACATAAGTTCTGTATCTTGCGTGAAATATCTCTGAGTGTAAGTCAGCATGTTACTTGTGCCAGTGAACGCAATTACATGCAATTCATGTCCAAATGTAAAGGACACTTCTGATTGCCTATGACTTGAAGAGTGGAACGGTGGGAGGGAAGGGGCGGCCTAACATAGACAATGTACAGTAAGGGCATGCTGAGGTAGAGCACACGCACATTTGGGTGATTCAAGCTCTGGGCATCTCTTAGATTCATGTTTTTAACTGTATCACTTGCACCAGCTAGAGGACGTGTGTAAGTGTCGACTGATGGCTATACGTATGCGTGCCACAACAACATGTGTTTGCAGGTAAAAGAAACTATAAAAATACATTTTATGTGCAGTACGCATGCATGATTATAGTATAAAGAGTTGTAAGTGAATGCTATAACAAAAAATTTGCATGCGTTCTGATGGGACTTTTTATTGCACATATGCACTTGGCTATCGTGCACTGTGTTCTGTTTGTCAGCATATGGCAAGTAATGTATAGCCAGAGTTACTTATACCTAGATTCAAATGGAAACATTTCTTAAGATCTGCTTTTATGTGACTATGGGCGTAAGCGCATGGTTAGCGTCTGTGGGGAACGACAGACACACACAAAGTTTCTACCTTCTCTACGATCAGTCCACCTTACGGACTTCTCAGCACGGCTCCCCACACTGCTTTAGTCTGACTGTATCAGCTTTTTTTGGCAACAGTGGGGAACCATGAATGCCCTTTTGCTTCCCCCTGCTGCTTCTCCTTTACGGCGTCATCAGAAGTCTTCTGGCTTGATCTTGTAGGTCTCCACACTCTCTTCTCTTTTCTGCTCCACTGTCTTCTTGCTTGATCCCGTCGGCTTCTATCTTTATCCCGCTGACTTCTATCTTGATCCCGCTGACTTCTATCTTGATCGTGGTGCCAACTCTTCTCCGGAGCTCCATGCAGGTCTCTATCTGCTGTTTGACTAATCACGGGACAGGTATAGTACACTCATTGCATGGGCGTAGAGTTGGGATATGGTGAGGACTGTTTTGCTTGCTGCGGTGCCAAAAGCTGAAATGGCTGGTGGTGAGCTCTGACTGGCTCACCGTTACGGCCATTGGTTGGTTGGCAGCAAATCATTTCCAGAACCTGGAAGAGAGAAGAGGAACTTACTGGTGCTGGATCCTTGGACAGGTGAGTTTTCTCTTCTTTTCTTCGTCCTCTTCATGGGCATCCAGGGGACACCCTCTCACATGTGCAAGTTACGTGCCTTTTTTTAAAAAAAAAATGCAAGTTGCATTAACCTTGCATTCTAAGATATATCAAGCACTTATTTTGTAGTGGTGCATTTAAAAAAACTGATACAGTAAAAATACTGTTCCATGAAGATCAGTTATCAATCCTATATTTTGTACTATAATTATAGTCTACAAATAAGTGATGGAAACATAAATATATATGTACAGTACTGTATCTAGAGTACTGTACAATTTACAATGCTGGTTCATAGCCGATTGCACTAAAAACACGTTCAAGCTCAAGGCTGCAGCCTAGTCAGCCTATTGAATAATCAGGCGTGAATCATAGTCATCAAATCGGTGTACATCAAGGAGTGAGCTCTGTTAATGGAATATTAATAATATCCAAGATAATTCTGACACTTCTCATATAGCATTTGTAGCATAAATGAACCTAAAAAAATGTGACAAACTTCAAAGCATTGATTTCATAGATATCAAGCTATGGACTGAATAGCCAATGTTGGCAGTTCAGGTGATTATGAAACTTGTGAATTTCTACTGTACCCTTTATTAACTCATGACACAGCCAGGGCCATCTTTTCCACTGGGCACGATGGGCAGGTGCCCGGGGGCCCC
Source organism: Mixophyes fleayi (assembly GCF_038048845.1). NCBI lineage: Eukaryota > Metazoa > Chordata > Amphibia > Anura > Limnodynastidae > Mixophyes > Mixophyes fleayi. Next base: position 310,787,422 of record NC_134402.1, on the reverse strand, counting down.
ACGGGCAAGGGGGCCCCATAGGCAGGGCTCTTAATTAGAATAAATCATCCTGCAAAAAAAACTTCAAGGGTCACTGAGCGAGTACATTTAAAAAAAAGTGGTTTATAATATCTCTATCTCTCTTTCTCTCTCTCTCTCTCTTTCTCTCTCTTTCTCTCTCTCGTAAGGGCCCCGTTGCACTGCTTTGCCTGGGGACCCATAATGTTGTCAAGATGGCCCTGGACACAGCTGTCTTTATTTAGTCACATATTTGCAAACTTTGCTGACAATATGCTCGGTCCCAGTAGTGGTGAACAACAAAGGTACATGTGAAATTTCAAAGAAGTGCCAGTGACTGATCACAGTGATGGTAGGATGAGGATCATGAGACAGTAGGACTCTGTTGTAATAGTGATAATATGGATGGATACTTGCTCTTATTTTATGCTCATTTGCGAAGAGATGAAATGAGCATGACATTTTACCTCTCTGCAATAAACCGGCATGTGTAAAAAATGGCAAATGTGCTCAAAAAATCCCACAAAAGTACTTTGCACAACAAAAGGAACAATGCTATTAATGAAATAAAGACTAGTAAGTAAATGTAATGCAGTAATAAAATAAAATCTCAACATCAACTTATTTTCTTTATAATAACTTTAGGTGTAATGGGTGGCAAAGAGCTGTACACAATACAAAGCAAATTGTATTAAAGAAACTGATAAATGTCTCACAAAATTCAATTATTTTAGACAACCAATCATCAAAAATGTATTGCAAAGTTGTGTCAAGTGCTGATGTTGAAGAGGAAACCATCATGAAACTAGATGCAGCTGACAATGTGCAGGCACATGATGAGCGTAAAAAAAAAATGCCTGCCCCACATAATACCACTCCCCCCAAAAGTCATATACTGTGAAGGAAGCTATATCATTTAATAAATAAAAGTAATAGTGTTTTAAGTCAAGGGAGGCGAGCACTTCCAGGGATATCACTAATCTGTTGCCAGGCTTGAAAACATGTTCTCCAGTTGCACCTGCTAGGGAATTGAAGGGTTCCCCTTCCCAGAATAAAGACAATGTAACACGTTGCTACAGAAAAGGAAATCCCAAATAGACAAAGTGAAATTTTTGATTGATCAAGTAAATAAAATAAGTTACACTTACAAATATCAGGAAATAGTAAGTAGATAATAAGTATTGCTACCTACATTAGATGCTGTTTAGTGTTGTGTAGAGAATGATTGGGACCATCTTTGACATTGTCATCCTCATTTTCATAGGCTTCCATATCTATGAATATAGAAAATGTTACGCATTGCCACGCCACCTTACATTTGTAACACAAATCAGGTAAAGCACATAAAATCCTGACTTGGAAGAGTGACATTTGACAATGGCCTGAATATCGTTGCTGCTTTGTGGTTGGGGAAAAAGCTGTACATCCTGGGGCTTATTCATTAAGGAAAGTAATGCAAAAAAAAAGTTTTCTCCAGGACAAACCATGCTGCAATACAAGGGGTGCAAATTACTTTATTATTTTGCACATAAGGGAAATACTGGATGCTTTTTCATGTAGCACACAAATAATTGATAGCTTTATTTGTACAATGAAATTTAAAGTTGATCTAGAACATGTCCTACCCCAACTATAAATCTGCCTACCACGTATCTGTGTGCTACATGAAAAAACAGCCAGTATTTAACTTATGTTCAATATAATAAACTAATATGCACTCAATGCATTGTAACATGGCATTCTCTAGGAGAAATGATTTTTGTCTTACTTTCCTTAATGAATCAGACCCATTCTGCTTATGTAAAACAAGAAGTATGAATAACAATAAGTAAATAGACACATATTTGATTGGAACTCTGCTGGACCCCTTTTACAAGCGTATATATGGGCACTTTTTTGCTGCATTTTAAAGGGAGTCAAGGCTTGTGTATTGCTAAGAAACACTTACACAAACTTCTCATTAATTCATACAGCAAGAACAGAAAATATGTCAGAGAAAGAATCGGTTAGTGAAAAGGAGCATCATATTAAAATTCAGCAGAATCACCAAAACTCAGATAACCCCAAAAACGTAACTCATGTTACTGCCAAAAACGTTTTTAAAAAGAGGATGCAGCATTACCCAATTCTGCAACTTATCACCAAAATATGGTTAAAGTTTTGAGTTGCCCTATAGTTCTTTCATCTGATTGAGATCCACATGATATTGGTAGTAGAAACTTTACCAGTGCCCAGAATTATCAAATGTGCTATTCAAACTCTTCTCTGACCATGTTTCAGTGTATTGTCTGAAGGTGTAGTCAAGACTGCCAGGATAAATTGTAACCAAAAAGCGCAATCAGTTATGCCCCCAAAATTTGGAATCGCTGACATTGAAAAAAATAAAAACAACAATTTATCCCCTCTTATGAACAATATGTACACTATATAAAATGTATTATAGCTTGGTACTTGTACAATTACACATATTTGTAATACAGTAATATTCCATATGTATAAACTAGATTCCAAGGTTATTTTGTCAGAATTATTAATATATTTTCAAACTTGGACACCTTTATGTATATTGTACTGTTTGCACTTGGGAGATCTGTAATTTGCTAAAATAAGATTAACTGTTCATCTTCATGGCTGACTGGAATGGTACTAGGCCCTTCCCCTCAAGAGCTGTTATGTCACAGAGCAGGGCCACGCTCCCAGCCTATACCAAGCACAGAGGAGCAGCCACACTACAGAAGGTAGGAAGCACACAGAGTGAGCTCCATTTAATTAAATTATTATGGGCAGCATGGTGGCTCAGTGGTTAGCACTTCTGCCTCACAGCACTGGGGTCATGAGTTCAATTCCCAACTATGGCCTTATCTGTGTGGAGTTTGTACGTTCTCCCCGTGTTTGCGTGGGTTTCCTCCGGGTGCTCCGGTTTCCTCCCACACTCCAAAAACATACTGGGAGGTTAATTGGCTGCTATCAAAATTGACCCTACTCTCTCTGTCTGTGTGTGTGTTAGGGAATTTAGACTGTAAGCTCCAATGGGGCAGGGACTGATGTGAATGAGTTCTCCCTACGGCGCTGCGGAATCAGTGGCGCTATATAAATAAATGGTGACGATAGTGATGGTGATGATTAAACACATCCCCACTTCCTCTCAATAAGGAAGGGGTTTATTTAATGTAAATACATACTGTGGTTAGCACTAAGTGCGGGGGCACCACAAGGAAAATAAGAAAACTGACTGAACAAAATGCTGGGTCTTTAAGCGACTGCTTATGTCACCTAATGGTAACGCCAGCCATACTCATCATAAGCTATTCAGCAAACTGGCACTGGGAACTAGTGATTCAGAGTATTTTTCTTTCAATGGGCAAAATATTCCTACAAATTCTCTTCTCAGCAGAAGGAAAGCAGGAAATGGAAAGCAAAATAAACATTTCAATAAAGCAGGTGTCCTCTATGAAGGTAAAAACTTCCAATAGATCAAGTGTTTTTTTCCAGTTTACCGGAAAATATCTAAAGTATATGGCATTTACAATTTTGTTGTACATACATGCACAGGGCCGGACTGGGACTAAAAATCAGCCCTGTCATTTTAAACACACATGCCCCCCTGCTGTCGGCTCCATGCACAATATTGTTGCACGCTGAAGTGGCGTTAAAGGTTCCGGTCATCGTAGGCAAATACACCAACAGTGCCCCCTCCCCCCAATGTATAGGAATACTCCTAAATATAAATATTCGGAAATATTCTCCAGCATTCAAATATAGATTGATTGCGCCATTGTCTCTTACCTGTTCTTGCTCTTCTCTCTTGCTGCTTTGTTGTCTTCTCGTTGGCTTTGGGAAATTTGGAGTCCTGTACTGAAAATGCAAAAAATGTATTATATTACAAAATGTTAAACCCAGAATGACTAGGGTCTTTAATAAAAAAATACACAGGCATATATAAGTAATATCTGAACATTTGTGGTCAATAAAATATTAACCTCTACCAGCCCCATCTCACTGGTATTTAATATTCCAGTGATAGTTGAGACCAGACATTTTCAGCCCCTCTCCACCCCCCCTGCAGACATTTTCAGCCCCTCTCCACCCCCCATGTGTGCAGGGGGTGGGAGAGGACCCAATAATGTGTGCAGGGGGGGTGAGAGGCTCCACCGTCATGACGTCAGGACTGGCCCACGGTGCCATCGGCCCTTCTTGCATTTGCCAGAAGTGCCAGATGGCCAGTCCGGCCCTGTACATGCATTAGAACACTAACGATGAGACCCACCAACTGTTACCTACTATATAACTCAAATCCTTTTGAAGGGGTGAGAGGGTGGAGGAATGACTTTGGAACTAATTAATATCCATTAACTGATGCATACTGAAAGCAAATTGCGTTTGTTTTAGAATGCCCGCAAATCTGTATTCCCGACTTCAATAAGGAGCAAATGTGAAGACACATCTGGTGATGAAATGGGTGTAAGTATGCTCTGCTCTTCTAGTCAGGGCACTGCAGGATACATGCAATACCTATGTGGTAGATATATATATATATATATATATATATATATATATATATATACATAAAAAATCAGAAAATATAGAAATTAAATTAAATAAGTGTATTTTTTCATGAAATACATGTATTAGTATGTTATGATTGTGTACTGTACATTTTTACAGTTGCTCCTGATTGCAAATACATGCAATAGCATGCATACCCAGCTGTAATCACTAGTAATTGGCACTTAGATTAGTTGTGGAGCAGGTGATACAACTTAAAACCATGTACTTTAGAGATGCATAGAGCTTGAATCTAATGTTGCTGTCTGTGCTCGTGATTGGCACGCCCTTACATGCCCTTACTGTACTTTGACTATGTGCATATGCCCATTCCCACCCCGTTCCCTCCCTGAATTTGTAGGCTGTAGTAAGTGTCTTCTGCCTTCCAAGATTAATTGAACGTGGCTGCATTCTGTTGCATAGTCCGGTTCTGAGTTTGCACAGAGTGATTTTGCAGATTATATGCAAAAAACGGCAGATGCGCACCTTAATAAATCAGACACTATGTGTCTTGCTAAGGGCATGTACATGTAATGCATAGAGTGTTACAACTTTAGGCCCTGTCCCTTGGGATGTCTAGTTTAATGAGGCTAGGGTCTCAATTAATATGGCACCGCTGACGTGGACAGCCGCACCAAATTTGGTGGGCAGAGCTTAGCCGTGTGATGCAAAATCACCAGTTCTTTTTGTGCCAGCCCCACGTGGGGACCAGAGTATATTTAAGTTTCTGGTTTCCTGGGCTTAGGAGGAGAGAGCGGACATTTTTAAGTCGGGAGGTAGGAGAGAGGTCCCGGGTTTCTAGCAAAAGCGGGGATGCGCCTCAGGTTCCGCAAGGCAGCAAGTGTGATCAATTTCACTAGGGAGTCCTGAGACCCTCTCTTTGAGAAGGAGGTATAGAAGGGGGGGGGGGGGGGTTGTGCACAGCTGAAGCTGTAAAGAGCCATTAATGATCCCTAAAGGGGGACGAGAAAGAGCCCAATTAAGGAAGAGCCCCTTAGAAGGGTGCAACAGAAGCGGGAGATGCCCACCATCAGGTGTACCCCAAAAAAGGCCCATCAGAAGTATGTGGAGAGAGAAGTTTTCCCCATAGTTTGGGGGTGGTACATCATGTTAAACCGTAAGTAATAAGAGCCAGAGTAAATGGACACAGCAAGGTACCAGCAGGGAGATCCCCACCTTCAGCAGTACCCCAGAAGTAACATTTCCACAGCAGACACAGGTTGACACTAAAAGGGGAAAGGCAGTGAGAGTCTGAGAGCACCTTCCACCAGGTACCCCATGAAGTAGCCCCCTTGGAAAGACCACCATACCATGAGGGGGGGGGGGGTCTCTGCACAGTGCAACACAGCAATTGGGAAGAGTGGCTAATGTGGAGGTTGGAGACTGCATGGAAGAGGAAACACTGAAGCCTGGGATGGAGGTACTGAGTATCTGTAATTGTCCATCTGCATGCTCGTGAGTGGGTGAGATGAAATCTCTTGAAGAACCTGTCTGATGCACCTGTGGTCTGTGACTGTGGAACTACTGCTCCCAGCAGCAGCGGCAGGTTTGTAACATGCTGTGAATTTATAAGTGTATTGTGCAGGAGGATATGAGCAAGCTATATGAGGAGTTAGCAATAATATCTGCTTAAGAAAATGTGCAGGAAGAGAAGGCATTTAAATTGTGAATATTCTTGCAATTGTTATGCTTTTCTGTGCTGGAGGAAGAGGAGTTAAATAAAGATTATGTTCCCATTTTGAATTGAGATGGGCTGGTGCCCAGTATTGTTATTGTTGTACTGCCTGCAGTTGCAGCTAAGGCCACCAGGGACATCCTTCACATAAATTAAGCAAAATAAACTGTCTTTGAACATGATAATCTTTGGCACATGACCTCGCTACTTCATTTTCCATGTAAGCATACACTGAAAATGTCCAAAACGAGATACACGCATATAGACAAATGTGCATCACGTCACTAAAGAAGATTTTGCCCTGTGCCTTGGTAGTTTTGCAGATTGTAATTGACCTCTGGTATGTTTTAAAAAATTACTTGATGCTTTAATTCTTTGGGTGTGAATTTTGACTCTAAGTGACTATAAGTACAAAAAAAAAGGTTTTGAAAAGGTAACGAAGAGTTAACAGAAACACATAGTAATTATTACAACTAAGATACAAGTTCCACTGCCAATGAAGGTTAAGTACTAACAGAAGTCTCTCCTGCCATTAAAAATAAATTACATTCTCAGAATTGATATTATAGATACACTATATGGACAAAAGTATTTGTCCACACCTGTTGAATTGATGAGTTTTAATCAGAGCCATTGCCAGAGGTGTATAAAATCAAGCAATTGCCAGAGGTGTATAAAATCAAGCACCTAGCCATGCAGTTTCTATTTACTAACATTTGTGATACAAAATGGGTTATTCTGAAGAGCTCAGTGACGTTAAACGTGGTACTGTAATAGGATGCCATTTTTTGCAATAAGACGGTTCGTGAAATTTTATCCCTGCTGGATATTCCGCAGTCAACTGTAAGTGATATTATTAGAAAGTGGAAGCGTTTAGGAACAACAGTAACTCAGCCATGAAGCGGAAGACCACGTAAAATCACAGGGCGTAGTCAACGACTGCTAAGGCGCATGGTGCGTAAAAGTCGGCAATGCTTTGCTGATTCCATAGCTGAAGAGTTCTGAACTTCCACTGGCATTAATGTAAGCACAAAAACTGTGCGGTGGGAGCTTAATGGAATGGGTTTCCATGGTCGAGCAACTACATGCAAGTCTCACATCAACAAGACCAATGCCAAGCAATGGATGGAGTGGTGTAAAGCACATCAACACTGGACTATGAAGCAGTGGAAATGTGTTCTGTGACGTAACAAATCATGCTTCTATGTTTGGCAGTCAGATGGGCAAGTCTGGGTTTGGAAGTTATTTTTAGTATCAGGATACAGTATGTTTTCCCAAACATGGATTTGCTATGCAAGGTTAACAATATTACACTACTCTGTTATATGCTAAAACTTGCTGCTTGCATTATCTGAGATGCAGCTTCACCAGACAGGAAGGCAGCGACCTTCCTTTGTGTATACAGACTAAACAGACGTGTTGGCCACAGGGTTAATTAGCATGAGTTTACCTGACTCTAGCCAGTTTCAAAAACACATCCCCTCCACTCTATTGTTAACTTGGGAATTCCCAAAGAAAAGTTACAACCCCAAACAAGATATTTCCATATAAAACACACCCTAATGTAACACGATAAGTGCATTTTCAATTATATACATTGATGCCTGCACAACAAATTGAAATAGATTTCTACAATAAATTATTTCTACATGATACAGCCACAAATAAGTTATTTATAAGTAATCCAGCCACAATGGCCCACTAAGCACTTTTTACCTTTGTAATCTGCCTGGAGCAATATAAAGTATGTAGCACTTAACCTCATGTAGCAAACTCCGATTATCCCACAGATTGTAAGCTTGCGAGCAGGGCCTCCTTACCTTATGTCTGTATGTATTGTTTTATTACTGTGTTTGTTCCCAACAGTAAAGCAGTAAGGAATTTGCTGGCACTATATAAATAAATGATGATGAAGTAAAATGTGGACTCTCCACTATTTGTAATGAGCATAAATTAAACTTCAAAATATGTTATTTTTTATAAGTAAAACAAATAAATATTTTAGTGGGCCACACAACTTTTACCAGGATGCCTATACAATAAATAAACATGTAAATGAACCAGGGACATACTTTCTACCAATTTATATATATATATATATATATATATATATATATATATATATATATATATATATACAATTGAAATCCAATGTACTGTCTAGAAAGTTTAATAGAGTATGTGCTGAATTTGCAGATATATGTACAGTATAAAAGAAGTCTCTGGTGTAGATATTTGGGTGATATGCAAATCATGTAACATAATTTCCTCTTATGCAGCATCTCATCCAACATAAAGTCAGAGCAAATGTTCTAATAATCATCTCATAAACGTGTAGATTACAAGTAAACACGGCAAGAATGAGGACTATACTGATCCTGTTTATATCACTAACATGTTTATCAGGTGAGATCCTATGACACATGTTCTTGGTGTTCAAAAGAGCTTTCTAATGAAGCCATTATTATTATCACTGAAGTGAAAAGTCTGTGACGTTCTCAATTTTTATTGTGTATTTTTCAGGTGTCCTGTGTGATGAACAACTTGTCCAGTCAGACCCAGTGGTGGTAAAGCCGGGAAACTCTCATAAACTGTCCTGTAAAGGCTCCGGATTCACTTTCAGTAGCTATTGGATGTACTGGGTTAGACAGGTTCCTGGCAGAGGGTTACAATGGTTGTCTGCTATTAGTAATGATGGGGGGAGCACATACTATCATGATTCTGTTAAAGGACGATTCACAATTTCCAGAGATAATAATAATAACATGGTATATCTGCAAATGGACAACATGAAAACTGAAGACACTGCTGTATATTACTGTGCTAGAGACACACTGATAGATAACATCACATGACTGTATCAAAAACATGTCCATCAGTTTTTCTTTTTGTCTGTAGATGGCAGCAAATACTGTATATAGAGCACATCAAAAGAAAGTGGATGAAAACACAAATGTACAATGAATAGAGAAAGAAGAGCAACTTATACATGTTACAATTCAGCAATAAATTATGAAATGTAGTAATTGGCTTCAGTTATGAAAGCAAAAAAAGCAAATGATCAGAATTCACATATTTGGAACAGCAAATTCTATTTAAAGTAAAATGAGGACGCAGATAACTTATAAAATGATCAGATTCTCATGTACCAATTATCTTTATGTGTTGAGTAATGAGCTAGACAGCTAGGTCAACTTTTGAAAATGTTGATGAAATAAAATCTGGACATTGAACTTCCACTTTCACAAATCAACAAAAAAAACATTCTTTGAACACCACAAGCATGGGTTCTCTCTGCTATAGTAAAAACCAGCCCTGTGCTAGTCAGCACTGGGCTGGTACATGTATGGGGAGAGAAATCACAGAAAACAGCATGCCCCCCCCCACCCCAGATGCTACCAGCCTTACGCTGAAAAGTGGTGGGACTCATCCAGGCCATCGAGCTGTGTATTCTAATTAAGCATTTAGGAATTTATATGATGGTACAGAGTACATAGATTCTGACAGAATGTGTGAAAAGAACTCCACTGCTTATGCAATGCACTTTTATGTTCAGTAGTGTATGGTGGTAACCTGGGTTTTTTTTCCAGAATTTTTGAAAAATCATCATCATCAACATTTATTTATATAGTGCCGGTAAATTCCATAGCGCTTTACAATTGTGAGCAAGCACAGTAATAAAACAATACTGGGTACTAAAAACAGACAGAGAGGTAAGAGGACATTACTCGCAAGCTAACAAGGTTAGTCCTTGAAAAACCACAGAGGCGCGTTTCGCTAAGCTTTTTCAAGGACTAACAAGGTCAGTCCTTGAAAAAGCTTAGAGAAACACGTGTCGGGGATTTTGCTGGTTGCACGCTCGGTTGACAACATCATATGATGCGATTATTATAGTTCACTAGAGAGGAATACTAGGCAGCAACTTAGGCGGTATTTAGGAAGATTTAGACTCAACTAGAGAGTAATTGTTACTATAAAGATAGCCCCCCTAGCTCCATTATATACCCATCTAATAGCAGTGAATATCAGATCACTCGATCTGCATAATTGTTTATGGAATCAGAAGAAGAAAGACAAGTTCTCCTGATATTAAAAGAATTTGAGGGGATTGATCAAGATAATAATATAGGAATGATTACTCTTCAACTAAAGAGAAGATCAACATTTTCACTGGATAAATCCATATGTCCACAAGTCAAAATTTATAGAGATCTGGTATGCAAAGATCTTAATGAGTTAATGTTCAAATCAAAATATAGAAGGAAAATGTGTAACAATTTGAAAAAGGAGGAAATTATTGCATTACAAGAGATTCAAAAGTGGGATAATGTTGTTATTTTGCTCAGAGTGGAGGGAGATTGCAGAGATTTTTCAAAAACACTGGAAGACGATCTTAAGGATAATTTTGAATCAAATTGTATAAAAAATGGAGGTGAGGGAAGAACCTGAAGGATTGCTTGGTTCACAACCATTCCTCTAATCATTAAAACATTCTACCCAAAATGACAGGTTTCTTCTACAAATGTGGCTCATGTAAGGCATGCCAATACATGACTCCTAGGAAGGAATACACAAACAAGTTTGGCAAGTCAAAGATTTCCTGAATTGCAGCTCCTTTGGAGTTATTTATTGTCTATCCTGTCCATGTAACTTGAAATATGAATTAAAGGGAGACCTTTTAAGAGACACCTCCTGGAACATGTTGGGAATATTAGAAATGCTCTCAGAGATAAAAACAGATTCAAACCATTAACATCAAGGGCTAAGAATTTCTTAATACACCATAAGAACAAACCAAGAGGAATACAAGCCTTTGCTCCATCGGGAACTTCTCAGAAGAGAAGCTAAAAAGATATTCCTAATGGATAATTTGATCCCCAATGGCTTAAATGATTACAATAATTTCATGGTATACTTATAAGACCCTTCAGATTTATTTTGGATATAGGATTTATTATACAATTGGATTACAATGATCATTCATATATTTATATCTCAATATTGAATTAAATTCATATAATTAATCACCTCTAATCGTCACGTAATTTTGTAACTTTTATTAATAGCACTTTCATAGGGTACACAACTTATTTTATCATGAATTTTTAACAAGTATGAAAACTACACCAATCACCTAAGTGCTCTCATTTAATCTAAAGGGGTTTATTTTCCTATCACCAAGAGGGATGTATTATTACCACACATTTAATATATTTTTATACATCATATTGGCTTTAGTTTATACAACAGTGTCACTTTTTATTTCACCTTAGCGATTATCACTGTTTATCTCTGTGTATATGTAATTAGTTTTGTTTCACTTCATCAACATTTACATTTCTGAATTGATTAATTTATGAGATTCTCTTGTTCACTGTAGCTCATCAATTAATGTATTTATTAAATTCACTATTTACTAGTAATTGAAAAATTGAGTATACTTGTTTATTATAACCACCAGTATTAAGTAAAACCTTTGAACTCATTGTTTAATAATTATTTTGGGTATTAATTGCAACCTTATCAACTATACTTACAATTGTAATATATTATGAACTAATACTTATTTGATATTGGTGAGGTAATCTATAATGCACTTGCTAATACATTACTTTATAATTATGACAATTTCCCACCTTATTAATGAACAAACTGGAAATGAGGGACGAGCAGCCCATCCATACGATAAGATGAATGCAGAATACAAAGTGTGCAAGATTTGTTTATGAACATGAGATCCAACATAAATGAACCAATGAGAATAGCAAGGAATTGGGTTTTTAGCTTTTTATTAACTGTTTGGTCATTAAGACTGGCAATCATATTCCTCCTCCAGATGGAATAGGAAAGATCTTATTGGATACCGCTAGAAAGAGGGCGGGCTGGACGACTATAAATAACCAATAATTATGCTCCTCCTGTGTGCCCTGAAAAGTGAGTTAGCAAAACTTGCGTCGGCATTCGCTTCGAAATAGTGATTACTCCTAACGAATCATTATATAACTAATTTGGCTTTCATGCTTCATTATTATTCTAAATATGATTTAGTTTATCCTACTTGTTAAGCTGCACAGAGGAGAATAATGTGTGTATGTGAACTAATGAATGAATGATAAGGGGAGAAGAGGCTACACTAATACCTAATAGGGGATTCTCTTGAATTAGTATCTGCATTCTGGTTACTATGTAACTTGCAACAGAGAATCAGCTGATTAGCAACATATATCAACAATTCAGCTATTATAAGCGTTGGAAAGTACACTATGTCCTCACCAAGGTAACAGTTCCTCTTTAAAAATACATCACAATATTATCAGTAGAGATTAACTGTCAGATTATTAATTACAAACTAGATAGATTAGAAAGATATGCATGACAGTGTTTAGGTTGAAGCCATAATAGTTTGAATACCAGATAAGGGCAGGAGTTGAAGAATTGGGATTATATGAATTTATTGACAAAAAATGAATGACAATAGCGAGGCTTAGCAGGTTACACTACTATTTTATTCCACCATCATTACACTCATTCACTTAATTGGTTTTAAATAATTTGCTACCTTGGTAACTTTGTGAGAGAATACAAACTTTTAATGTGCACATTAATAAAGATTTAATATCTTATTAAAGCAAATATCACAGAGTGCACCAGAGTAAACACATTTTCCCTATTTGTATTTAGTGAGGACTTGATACCTGCCAGCTCTGAGCTGATGCAAATATCAAGTCATATTGCTGAAAGCAAACGGCCATGTGTCCGCCTCATGGCTAAAATTGTCCCTGAAAATACCCCTTTATCTCATTACAAAAATCTTGTAAACTGATATCTCACTGCTCAGATTAAAAAGATGCAGCGGTGTGCTACTTCCATACTTCAGTGGGAGGAAGCAATTCTCCTCCACAAACATGACCATTTTTCCCCAGAAACCTTTGAGGCACAGTGGTAGTTTAGGCATATTTGCACAAATCAAGGAACACAGCGGCTCCACAAATGTATTTACACTGTAGAATGTCTGTTGAGTCCTTCATAAATGCCTTCCATTGTCTTTTAAAAAATGTCTAAGAGCTGTCCATCTGATGGCCTGTCATCCAGACTGGAGCAAAAGGCATCTAAGATGAATGTACCAGTTACTGTCACCTCTGAGCTGGTGGTAATTATGCAGGTCTTCAGACATCGATAGACTCAAGCAGTCATATATGAATTTCTACCTCTTGCGGTTCATTATAAGTCATTAGTTCAACTCCAATGTGCCACATCAAATACCCCAATCTTCCCAGATCCATCGATTGTTCAATCCATCAAAAGGAACAAAAATCCTCCATCCTCATTCAGTGCCATCATGTACATTAATCATTGCACACTGCATAATAAATACAGTATGTGGCAGAAATTTAATTAAAGAAAGTTGTGGTTCTATATTTTCCTACACTTGTAAATGTTGTCCACTGAAATGCTTGTTGAAATTACCTGATTTACCACCAGAAATGCATCAGCAGAGTAAATGACCCCTACTATGACGGTACTGCCAGGAAAACAGTGTTTTCAGTAACATAATAGGTGATAAAAAACATATTTATTTTGCTATCTTCCCATGATATGATGAATGTTTAATAATTACACATAAGTTCACACACGTTTAAAATAGTGATTTGGTAGAAATCCTATCTTTTTTTTTAAATAAAGTATTTTTATTGATATTTTCAGAACAAACAAACAAGTAACTACATTCTAATTAATTACCCCAACTATCTAATCATATGAAATGTGCCCATACAAGACAAGATCATGCGAACCATTATAAACAAGTAGATCAAACAAAGTACATAACTATATAACAATGTATTACAACTTATCAAATTGTAATCAGTAACGATCAACAGCTTTTCAACAAATTAAGAACTCACAAACAAATCTGCACGTATAGCTAGACAGGGCTGGAAGCTAAATATAACATTTATGACTTTCTAACCCAAACAGATCATCCTCGTGAAGATGAAGAACATATTGTGACTCGTACCAGTGGTGCCACACCTTGTAGTATTTATGCATTGCTTTACAACTTTCATATATAACCTGCTCGTGCCTCCATGCTTCCGTCACCAAATTGGTCCAATGGAGAATATTAAGGGGGTCTAAACCCATCCAACTCCTAGCTATAACCACCTTTGCAAGAGAAGTCAGAATAAACATATGTTTAAAGAGCGGGTTGCCTAGGCTCTCTTCGAGTGTGGTGCCAAATAGACAGACCTTGGGACAAAGTGAAAGGGGCACAGGAATCGTGGAAGATATGCGGTTCCATACCTTAAACCAAAAATACTGGACAACAGGGCACGTCCATAACAAATGTCAGAAAGTGCCAGGGGCGATCCTCCATCTATGACACTCAGGACTATCATGTTGACCCATCCTGCACAGCCTGGTTGGGGTTATATAAACTCTAGAAGTGTAGAAGTATATTTGCTGGAAATGAGGACAGGAAGTAGCGTCTCTGGTACCCCCTATCACCATACTTCACTCCTCATCAGTGATTACACCCAGATCAGCCTCCCATTGACTTCTTAGCCCAGGTCCCCCGGGGACACATGGGGTAACAATAATACATACAGAAAATTGTCCTACAGGAACCCACAGAGCACAATACATATTATTAAAGTAATTTAATCGTTTTTCAATAAGCATTGTCTAAGCGATTTATGTGGTTCCAAAGAACAAACAATTTATTTAGCAAAAGTTTAGCAGTTCAATAAAGAAGTATAATACAGCCGATACCAAATACATACATACATACATACATACGCTGTGCTCTCTGCTGGAGACTGTGGTCAGTGATGACTGTCTTAGCTGGTCCCAGGGAGCTGTATATATACACTCAGTGATACAGAGAAAACAATACAGATGATGTGGCTTGCTTCTATAGGTCCAGGCTTCAGGAGGGTCCAGTGTAATGCAGGTCATAGGCCAGTTCAAACGAAAATATCCAAAGGTGGGGGTCAGCTCTCCAGGGGATGCACTCCGATTTTCCCGACCAGAATCCAGTTTAAACCAGTCTATTTACACTACACAGACAATATTATTCTAATCATTTATTCCCAACAATCTATAACTACCATACGCAATGTGCGTTCTGTTTGGCGATTACACCGAATGTCTGCGAATAAATTAGGGATTCGAATGATACTAAACATGACATACTTCCTGTGACCTGAACTTAAAATATCACTAAAGAGTACATATAACCTTATAATATATAACTATAAACCAAATAACATCTGCTCATAAACGACTGTGGAATGGAACCATTATAAATATGAAATATATAAATAAATGAATGTGAAAGTGCGAGTGTATGCGTGAGTGTTTTATCGTGCGATAGCGCCATGACACGTAAGACGTGGCGTACTAATCGCAATCGCGCGGTAAAACAATATCCATTAATATACTTTCTTTCATCCAATTATACGACTTTGACAATATAAAAATACATTTTTGACAGGAGAGTCTAAAAGTTGGGGCAATCCCGTTGGAAACTTCGCACTCAGGGCATGACATAATTGCAAGTAATGGAAGAATGCTGAGAGAAATCCTATCTTTATAATACCTAACTAAATATAAACACTTGGTTTAGGCTTGAGGTATGAATTCAAGCAGTTTGGCACACCTGCATTTCAGTTACACTCATGCTCCTAAAGTAAAGTGTGGACTCTCCACTATTAGTAATCAGCATAAATTTATCAACACTCCAACTCCTCAAAATATGCTCCTCAAATTTTGTAAAACAAATGAATATTTTGGTGGGTCGCTTTGCATTCACTGAGATAAAAAAGTGAATCATAAGTAACCCTATTCAATACATACATATATCAATTAACAAGATAGAGAGAATATCTATCAGTATTTATAGATGAATGTAAAAGTGAGTAATACGTCATCTAAATAAACTTAGATTTATTTGAAGGATCAGTCTAGAGTTTTAAATCTAAAGCTGTAATTTCCTTTTTGAGAAAATAATAAATCCATTTTTGAGACATATTATCACAGAAAATAAATTGTCATAGCATTGAAATGCAATGTATGGAAGATGTATGCAGCACATTCTGAATTTGCAGATATATGTACAATATAAATATTTGGTGTAGATATTTTGGGTGACATGCAAATCATGTAACATCATTTCCTGTTCTGTAACATCTTGTTATACATAAAGACAGAGCAGATATTGTTTCACAGATCATCTCATAAACGTGTAGATTAGAACTAAACACGGCAAGAATGAGGACTTTACAGATCCTGTTTATATCACTAACATGTTTATCAGGTGAGATCATATGACACATTTTCTTGGTGATCAAAAGAGCTTTCTAACAAAGCCATTATTATTATCACTGAAGTGAAAAGTGTTACGTTCTCAATTTCTATTATGTATTTTTCAGATGTCCGTTGTGATGAACAACTTGTCCAGTCAGACCCAGTGGTGGTAAAGCCGGGAAACTCTCATAAACTGTCCTGTAAAGGCTCCGGATTCACGTTCAGTAGCTATTGGATGGACTGGGTTAGACAGGTTCCTGGCAGAGGGTTACAATGGGTCTTCTATTAGCACTGATGGGGGAAGCACATACTATCATGACTCTGTTAAAGGAAGATTCACAATCTCCAGAGATAATAATAATGACATGGTATATCTGCAAATGGACAACATGAAAACAGAAGACACGGCTGTGTATTACTGTGCTAGAGACACACACACTGATAGAAAACATCATATGACTGTATCATAAACTTGTCCACCAGTCTTTCATTTTGTCTGTAGGTGGCAGCACAAACATATAAAAAGCACATCAAAAGCTGATGAAAACATAAATATAATAAGAATATATGAAATGATCAGAAAAGTATAAACTAGCAAACATATCAATGCAAATATTATCCAGCAATAAATCAGTAATTTTAGTCTTTATCACCGGATGTTACTAATTATATGCACTTATATAAGCACTTAGGGGGGTATTCAATTGTTCCTCCGGGCGCCGCCGGAACGAGCGCGTTAAAACTATTACCGTTTATACGGTAATTACTCTCTGAATTTCATCTCGCAGCTCCCTGAGCTGCGAGATGAAATTCAGCGAGTAAACTACCGTATTAACGGTTTTTACGCGCAAGTTTACCGTATGAACGGTAATAGTTTTAACGCGCTCGTTCCGGCGGCGCCCGGAGGAACAATTGAATGCCCCCCTTAAAATTGCATACATTTTATATTTTCTTTTGGATTTAAAACAAACATTTAGTAATAGTAACATTATTATTCTAGCTATTATTATTATTCTAATTATTATTATTGTTGTGATCTTTTAACAGCTGGTAAATGTTTTTGATTATATTATTTTTTTAGCAGAGTGGAGTGTTTACACATATAAAGTAGAGATGCTCAGGCTCGGTTCCCCGAGAACTGAACACACACTTAGCAGATCCGAGTATCGAGCCGAGCCGTCTCTGTACTTTCGTGTGCCCTCGGAATTGAAAACGAGGCAAAACATCATTGTTACGTCGTCGGATCTCGGTTCTTGGAAATTTTGGATTCTATAAGTACCGCCCTCCACAGTGATCAAGCACCATTTCACAGAGGGAAACAGAAGGGCTAGCACAGTTCTTGGTAGTCTGTAGAACAGTTGGGCAGCATCATAGGTAGAATAGAAAGAGGAGGGGTAGCAGTGATCTTCAAAGTCTACAGTGACATTCAGGAGAGCTCCATTGCTCCATTGCTAATTGTCACTACTAAAATAAAATTAATAGGTCTGGCAGGCTTGGTCTTCTAAATCTGCAGTCCCATAAC
The DNA here is from genome assembly GCF_038048845.1 of Mixophyes fleayi. NCBI lineage: Eukaryota > Metazoa > Chordata > Amphibia > Anura > Limnodynastidae > Mixophyes > Mixophyes fleayi. Next base: position 310,769,378 of record NC_134402.1, on the reverse strand, counting down.
GTACAGTGTTATATAGGTAATACACAAAGAGGAGAGCTCCATTACTGAAATACAAATACTAGGGCTGGCAGGCTTAGTGTAAATGTGCAGTCACATTGTACTGTGTTATATAGGTAACACACAAAGAGAAGAGCTCCATTGCTCCATTGCTAATTGTCATTGCTGAAATACAAATACTAGGGCTGGCAGGCTTGGTGAAAATCTGCTGTCACATTGTACTATGTTATATAGGTAACACACAAAGAGAAGAGCTCCATTGCTAATTGTCATTGCTGAAATCCAAATACTATAGCTGGCAGGCTTGTTGTAAATCTGCAGTCAAATTGCACAGTGTTATATAGGTAGTGTCACATGTCACACCCCGCTCTCATAACTAAGTGCTGCTGTGTGACTTGCCCTTTAAGGAACTATGTTGGTGATTTGCCTCCCGTTATCAGAGTTTCTACCAGTTCATGGCTGTTTTCTATTTTCTTAATTGGAACCTCCCTCTGAGCTTATTGTTTACTGAAGACTATTTCAACCTCTTGTGATCAGGGACTCATCGCCTGATCTTCATGTTACTTACCCTGCCGTGGGTTCTGGCTGTATACCTGCTTCTCTGAGTGTCTGCTGGATGTTATCGGTTGCCGAGATCGTCTGTCATCACTGATCTCTATCCGGCTCCGCTGAATACCTGTTCCTGGTTCTCCGCTAGCTGCAATTACTGTTGGAACTTATCTGCACATTGAACTATCCTGTGAGTTGCCTACTACTATCAGTGCATACTATTGGCTCTATTACCTATCTGCCCGGCAGTCTGTAGTTCTTATTGAACTACAATCAAGTTCTACTCGTCTGTGGTTCAGGACAGGCACGGCTATTATTGTCATTCTGCTGTTGTATTGCTGGACTATTATCAAGTGTTATTGCCGAGCTAGGAGCCATTCTGTTAATTAAGTTCTGTGCAATATCAGCTGCTATTCCATAAAGTGGTGAACCTATGTTTCTTCGTGTATTTATTTCCTATGGTCACGCTGTGCTTCTAGCAAAATTCTTTGCATGTCTCTAGTACTTGGACTAAAAACATCTGTTGTTCGCTGATAAAGAACCATTATATTACCTGCAATCACCTGCTTAAGTGAATCACATTTCATCTGGATCAGCCAAGTCTCTATACTACCTCCATTGGACTTTCAAGCTGTGTCAGTGATTCTTCTCTATTGATATTGGTGTTACAAGGTGTCAAGTGTTCTGGATTATCATCATCTCAGCGTTGAACTGTATTATTTGTTTACATGCTGTTGCTATGGTTACTACCTGAAGTACTGCTGTGAATATTTTATGACTGTCTGTGTACTCAGCATAGCTGAGTTGTACAATACTTATTATTGCTGTTGCACCATCGAACAATATACTAAAGTTGCAACACTATTCCATCATCTGTGTATTTCTTCACTGTGATTCTCATCTGAACCTATTTCCAGCGTGTGTTGTCTCCACCACTCTCTGCCTTTCCACCTATGTAGAGGTTGGGGATCCAATAACATCCTTAGCCGTGACAGGTAGCACACAAAGAGAAGAGCTCTATTGCTAATTGTCATTGCTGAAAAACAAATACTAGGGCTGGCAGGCTTGGTGTAAATCTGCAGTCACATTGTACTGTGTTATCAAAATGGATTCACAGCAGTACACAGAACACCAAAGCTTTATTGAGACACACACAAATATAGGGTAGGGTGCATTAATTAAGGCAAGACATTCAACAAGACTTCAAACATAGATGGGGGAATGGGTTGGAGGGAGTAAGGAAGGGGGAGACACAAGCCCAAAGTTTTATTGAATAAACAGACACATAAGGGGAGAAGGAGAAGAGGGAGACAGAAAGTTAATCATCTTCCTCTTCCTCAGGACTTTCAATGGTGTTATAGTCTCTTAGATGGATGTGGATCAGCCTGCGACAGTCCTGGATGGTCATCTTCTCCCTTTTCAAGATGAGGCGATACTTGGCAAGCCAAATAGCATCTTTAAAGTTGTTCATAAGGTGCCTGGCCTCCTGGATTGCCCCAATGGTGTGGGTCCCAGGAAATAATCCATAAAATACTGAATGGTATGAAAGGCAAGTTCTGGGCACACTGTCCTTACAGTGCCTGTGCAGTGGGGCAGTCCCAAATAAAACGCTGTGCTGTTTCCCTTCTGGTGATGCAGAAGGGGCAGTGGACATATCGGCACAGGTTCTGGGAGTGCATGAATGTCCTGAGAGGCAGACCTCTTTGGATAGCCATCCATGCAATGTCTTTGTGTCTATTAGCCTCTTAGAGGCCACATTCTCCAACACGTGTTTTGTTGTTACAGCAGGGAGCCCTGGAACAGACTCCATAATGTCTTTATCTCTGATGAGCTTGTGGACAGTTTTTGTCTTCCACAAGTCTGGTTTGAGTCCCTCCAGATGGTGCTCTCTCACAAATTGTCCAACATTCAGGTAAAAAAGGTGTAGTCCAGTTGTAAGGGAAGGAGCTGTCCCACCTAAGGGTGCTCCAAAGAGGCAGGAGGAAAAAGCGAGACATGGACTTCCCAGCAGAGCAAATGTTGTTTTCAATAAGAGTTCTGCGGGTGCAATTACAAACAAAGTAGACTCGCAGCATGGTGGGGGGATCCCTTTCCCACCTTTGAGGGTCTCCTTGTACATGACCGCCCGCTTCACTCTGTTCATGTATTAGCTGTAGAATTACCACAGTTATCCAAGGAACGGGTGCAGCGTTAAAATGAACCATAAGTGATTTCATGATCCAAGGACAAATCAATCAGTCAATTGAGTCATTGCTCTGTTGCTTAGCATCCAGCCAGGTCGCTGCAGTATTTGTCTGAAAATTTATGAAAATAATATTGTGACCTGGGAGGTAGTCAAAATTGACTGCAAATGACTTGAAATTAGTGTTATTGAGGTTAATAATAATGTAGGAACAAAAAAAGAGCAAAATTATATGATTTTAGCATATTTTAGCAATTTTTCTAAAAAATCCAGATCCAAAACCAAAACCAAGACACACAAGAGCGGTTTTGCCAAAATCAAAACCCAATCCAAAACACAAAGTTAATCCAGATCCAAAACCAAAACCAAAACCAGAACACGGGGGTCAGTGAACATCTCTAATATAAAGTAATAAAGATCAGTTCTTTAACCCATCTTAAAATATATATTTGTGTGATTTGTTATTCCTTGCCAGAAATTCCTCAATTCACAATTGTAGACAGGTACAGCTCATGATTAGGTATTGTCAAGTCTATAATGAAAAAAGACAAGACTAAATGACTTGTGATTTAAAGCAGTATATTTTGTACAACACAATTAACATACCAAATACATAATGTGAAGTTTAAATGTGCTTATTTGTATAAAAATGTCCGATGCAAATATGCGTTCGTCATCATCATCATCAAGACAGAAACTTTCACCAGGCTTATTGGTCCAGCAAAGATATGCTTCATAAAAGGCGTATTGTGAAACCACGCGTTGCAATTTATGAACTTTTGTGATTGAAGCATAGAGACACTTGTGATCCATTGTCTTTTCTTTTTACTTTGAACTGTCATTGTCTCACTGCCTTATAGTTTATAGTCATTTTGTTGTTTCTATGCATTTGCTTAATATATATTATTGTATGCTGTGTGTATTTATGTTGTTACATAAGTTATACAAATTATTCTCAAATGTCGCGGATGAAGTTTTAATCAGGGATCAGAGAGAACAAGATGTCTGGGTTAAACAATTAAAATTAGCGTATGCACATGGATACGTTTTATCATCTTCTATATTAACATCTGTGGACTGAACTGCAGTTTTGTTGCAGCAATCTGCCTAGGTGATTTTAAAGAATCCACTAGGATGCGCGGTCCTCACACATATCTTTAAGATGTGTCGAAGTCAAATTCAGACACATCTCTAAAGTTCATTGCTGAAACATCTGCACTCCCTTACTGTTCTGAATTTACATGTGAAAGCTCCTGACCTGCCTCTCCAATCACAAGGTGCCACAAATGCAAGGCACATTTTACTCAAAATATAGACGTAGAATATAATAGTAGAAACGCACTTTAACCCCCCACACATGGGTAAAAATAACAAAATTAACCATGCCTTACCTGCAATAGCATTTACATTATCTATATCACTAAATGCCACTGTGGATTACTATACTTGTGTAAGGCTAGGTACACACTGAAGACTTTTCCGACCAACCTGTTATCTCAAACGATTGTACCTACGACTGAAGGTCTGATCAATTTGGTGATTCATGCATACACACTGACACGATTTACCTTTGGATCTGTGCTCTTCATCTGGTTCTTCATCTGGTCCTCTAGTCTACAGAGAATGATAGCGCAATATTCATTCATTCATTCATTCATTCTTGTCACATTGTCACACTAATTAAAACGCCTTATTATAGCTATGCACGTGTCCTAACGAATTTCATTAGCTTCTGTTACTCTGAAACAAAACATTCTGTCTCAGAACAAACAAATTAATTATTCCTTCTACAGCACTCTCTACATTAATTCATCGGGACATTCTGCTAGCATCGGCTGAAAAGAATATGACTTTTTAAACTATGGAGATCGTGAGCATGAGTGTATACACACTACATGATCGTTCGGTGATTGCTCGGAAAATATTGGGGCTCCCAACTTCCTTGAAAGTTTTATGGACGCTGTTGACTGATATGATTTTTTGCACTTCGACACTTTGGAACGACTTTAGATCATCGTGTCACTTTCCACACTCATACGATATCTGACCAAACGATCGTATGTTGGCTGATTGGAGGTTTTATGTGCAATCATCGGGCCAATGTGTACCCAGCCTAAGACTGAATACTCACAAAAAGAACACATTGCGAACACTAGCTCCAGATAACAGCTATCAGAAAACAGTTCATAATAACAGCTACAAACACCTTCTCTCAATTCCTCAATCAGCACTCTGCTACCATTGTATACCACCCACTTATATATATTGTATACTGCCCACTATATATTTATCATTTTAAAGTGAAAATGCAATTTCATCCACATATAATAGTTTTTCTAAAATTGTTAATTATTCAAATAATCACACATATTAATCCATATGAGTTGATGTGATTGCATGAACTGAGCTAAAATGTGCATTTCCGCTAAGTAAAAATAATATCCCTAAGTGCTGCCAACTGAATTTAAATTTTTCATGTTGCTTCCAAATCAGAACTGTCCATCTGATGATCTGTGAGCTGGATGCTGTCAGCAAAACCTTTCTTTGGGGCTTCCAACTTCCTTGAAAGTTTTATGGACGCTGTTGGCTGATATGATTTTTTGCACAGTGTGCAGCCAGTAAATACATATTTATAACTGGGATGCAGCTGTCTTCTTGAAAACACTTGGAAGGCATTGCTATAACCTACAGCTAGTGTGATTTATGAATTATTTAACTCATGATATCAAGTGGCCATGGGCACTGTCTATTTTATCTGTTAAAATGTTACATTTTCTTTCTTAATTACACAGGTTAATGTGTGCTTATTTGTCTTTCTAAACTGGAGCAAGCGTCATCCATCATCATCATCATCATCATCATCATTCACATTTATTTATATAGAGCCAGCAGATTCCTTAGCACTTTACAATTGTGAACAAACAGTAATAGAACAATACTGGGTAATACATGCGTACAGAGAGGTAAGTGGGTCCTGCTTGCAAGCTTACAATCTATGGGAGAATCAATTGATACACAAGGGTACGTGCCAGCTACTGCCACCTCTGAGCTGCTGGTAATTATGATGTTCTGAAGACATTCGTAGAATCAAACACTTATTTTCACTAGTTTTCACTAAAACAGGAGAACCCTACACTAGTGATCTTCCAGTTACAGGGGAACTTCACCCAAACTGTCTATTATACTTTGTGTGGGAAGTGTTTTGTCTGATTAAAAGTGTAGGACAAGACTTGATCATTTAAAATTGAGCTAGATGATTTGAAAAACTAATAATGGATAAAAAATGTAATTCATTTTCACGAGATAGAAATGCCCAGAACAAAATATTCAAATGGGATTCTCGTAGGTATAAGAAACCCACCACCAATAGTACCTCCAAATATAATCATCAGAGAGGGATATATTAGACACCTCATCCAAGAATAGGGATCCCATTTATCAGAGTAGGGATTTTTTAGGAAGAGGTCAAAGGAATTTGGAGGGAGGAGGTGGTATCAACAGAAACCGCTACAAAGAGGGGGCGGGTACGTATTTTTAAGAGAAAGAAAAAGTAAACAGATGGAAGGGCAAGAAGGTCCTCTATCACATCGGAGGAACAACAGACGACTAAGGCTACATACACACTACTGCATTTTCAACGGATTATCAGGCCAATCAGACAATAAATGACTAATTGGCCCGATATCACAGTAGTGTGTCCCCTGGAATGATGAACAATTATCGTTCTAGGGCACATAAAATTGTTGATCGAGATTTAAAAACTGACTTAAAAATCTTGTTCAGTGATGGAACAATGTAGTTCCAATTCTGCAGTGTGTGTGCACTCTGTAGAATTGTGCCGACAATTTAGCAGCAGATCTGCAGCGGAAGAAACCTACCTAGGTGAGTCAGAGATGGAAGTACATGACTGCTGGTTGTGCAGAGAGGATTTTGTGGTCGGCGAGATTAAGAAAAAAGAGGGACAAGGATCAAGCCTGCTGCTCCCCATACATATACAGCCTAAGACACTATAGAACACCCTGACAGTTAATAATTTGTCTGACAGAATATTTGAACCTATTCATACCAACCTCGTGAGTAGGGGATTAGCTTTATCTCCAGGTCAAACCTTTAATAGGTTTCAATGGGAGAAAGATCTATGTTATTTTCTCAAAAACTTCTACTTAAAAAATTATTCTGCATCAAAACTAAAGACAGCATGACATTAGGGGACGTTATGTAATTACTAATATTACCCTTGACGGTCTTAGAGTGACACTATGTAATTTGTACATACCTAACAAATATGATAAACAATTCTTTTTTAACACTGTCTCAAAATTATATCCTTACTTAGACTCCAATATGATAATTGGAGGGGACTTCATCCTCATTGCATCTTTGACAATGGATAGGGAGGGGGCATCTGCTCGGAGCTATCGTTCATCCAAACTGCCTAAGTTAGGAATCAAATATATTATAGACCAATTACACTTAACTGATTATTGGCGCCTATTGAACCCCACCTCAAAAGAATACACTTGTCTTTCAGCGGCACACGGCACGGTATCACGGATTGACTACATATTAGTATCCAAGTCTCTCCTTCCCTCTTTGGGTGGATCAGACATAGACACCATCTCATTGTCGGACCATGCCATGTTTTGGTTGGAGATAGTTAATACACAAAAAATAGTGGGAATAAGTGAGCACATTAGAAATATTAAGAATGGCTTCCTGCTACATAGTGTCTCTAAGCACTTCTGCGAACATCACAACTGTGATCCCACAGTCCTCCAATTTATGGCTATTACTTCTGTAAAACAAAGTTGGAGAGGGGGTAATTTTTTGAACGTAATTAACAAAGAAGAAGTCAGGTGGATGTATGAACTTCATACATTAGCGCCAACTGGTTTAAATATTGATCTAGAACTAAAGTCAATATTATAGTAATCAACATCTATTAAATATATGTAATTAATTAGGGCGTTATTCGATATTCTATTTTTACCTATAGGATGTATGTATGTCATTTTGGACAGTCTGAAGTCTAATTAAGCTAAATTCGAAAGTGGAAGTTTTAGAGTGTAGTGGTAATTTTTAGAAAGTTAACTGAGTTACGGAATATTTAAGGAGGTTAAGGTAATGCATACGTTTGTGTTTATGGATACATTTAGTCTAAAAGAATAACATATACATATATTGGTCACATTGTGACCAGACATTAGAGTAAAGATTTTTATAGTGGAAAGAGATTTTAGTCGATGTATAAATGTGATGTTAATATTATTATAACTATATACACATTTTAGGTAAAATAGGATAACTATTGGATGTTATAATTTTAACATTGTTCAATCTTTATTGTAGATTTTTTATATTGTGAATATTCATTATTTTAATTTGTTGGTTTTTACATAATTTCCTCTAAGGATGTTTTTATATATATACTAAGATGTAACTTGGTAAAGGAAGGGTTAATAACATCATTATGGGTGTCCAGATGGATACCATTGTAAACAACCTATCAGGAGAGTGCATCACTTAAGTAGAAAGTATATAACATATCTTCCCTCACGTTTAATATTACTCTTGAAAAAGTTCTTTAACAGAACGAAACGTGTAGAGGTGTATATTGATTACTGTCGGGGCTAGATTTACTAAGCTGCGGGTTTGAAAAAGTGGGGATGTTGCCTATAGCAACCAATCAGATTCTAGCTGTAATTTTGTAGAAGGTACTAAATAAATGAAAGCTAGAATCTGATTGGTTGCTATAGGCAACATCCCCACTTTTTCAAACCCGCAGCTTAGTAAATCTAGCCCTCAGTGTTTTTTAAACTGGACTCTGTATCACTGCAGCATATAGCTGTCATTATAATAGAATGGAATAAAGTTATCTTGAGTTTGAATCCCGCCTCCTTACTCCGTGGAACAGAACGAGGGGTAATTACAAGGAGATCATCGGAACTCTGCAGACTCACATTGTTTAAAACACTTGACTTATCGCTTAAGGGATTGTGGGCACCGCATACAGTATCCTGCGGAGACCGGGACTTTACAGTGACAGGGTTTTGGTACCCGACGGAATTGGACCTTCAGAAACACACATGTGAGTAACGGATGTTACAGTTTTTGGTCTATTTGCTTGAAGCCTTATAGTTTGTTTCTTTGATTTATATGGAACGGGAGTGTTATCGGAGAGGCGTGAATATATGACAGGCTGCAAAAGTCGATACGGAGTAGAGCAGAACACAATTGAGGACTATTCTACATGTGGACATTGTCTATGTACATGAATGATATTATATAAGCACAAGTGAGTTGACTTATTGTGGGAGGTGTGTTGGAGATTGGCCGAGCGCTGCAGTGTCTATTAAATTGAATGTATTTAGGAGGATGGGATCTCCTAGTGCAGCTGCACGCCAATTCTTCTATAAGTAGATAGAGTTAGTGCGCAGAGGTCAAATTTGTTATTTAATACACAAAATATAGGCTCATACAGGCAATGGAAATTCCCGAATTACTTATCTAACTCATTATCATTTAGAAATATGCTCATCACAGCCTGGCATGATTTCCTGTTCAATAACGAGAACATCAATCTAATCCAGCTTTACTCTGGCAAACTGCCAAGGTAGTGCTCAAAGGTCGTATAATTTCATTTACAAGCCAACACATAAAAACACATACTAAGTTATACCTAGACACACAAAGAGAACTTCAGCCTACCAAAACATGAAAAATAACCCTTCTCCGGCAAATATAAATACATACGATCAAAAACAAGCACAGTTTAATAATCTAATTGCCCAATTAGCAGACAGAACTTTACAAGATTCTAGATTTCAGTTCTATAGACACAGAAATAAAAGTAGCCGCCTGTTGTCCAATTTATTAAGAGGTGATAGATCCCCAACTGTTATTGCAGCGCTTAAATCTAAAGACGGCTCATTGTCCAGTAATGGAAAAGAAATACTTAATATTATTCATAAGTTCTATACAATATTATACTCTCGAGACCCTATCAATCCTACTTCTAAAGACCAAAATTGGGAGAAAATCTCTGTGTCTGGCATTTCTGACCTACAATGAGAATCCCTCCTAACCCCAATTGAAAAAGAAGAGGTCATCAATTTAGTGAAAATTGTAAAAACTTTCAAGGCTCCAGGACCTGATGGTCTGAGTGGCGAGTTTAATAAAATACTCCTAACTCAAATAACAGAAACACTTACTAAGTTTTTCAATCAAATCATTGAATCTCGTTCGCTACCCCTACATTTCAACTCAGTTATTCTTAGGGTTTTACCCAAACAAGGCAGACAACTAGAAGACCCGGGGTCCTACAGACCAATATCCTTGCTCAATATTAATTGTAAAATTCTAACTAAAATTCTAGCAGAGAGATTAAAATTTGTTTTACCCTCCATTATACACTGTCACTCACCGGACTGTGAGTGCTACTTCTAAGGTAGCTAGGAACCGTGTCCATCCATTATTATGAGGTACTGCACATGTGCAGTCCCTTCTAACCTTCAGTTCTGTTCCTTTAACTTAATTGGCTGATCAGGCAGCACTCCCTATATTAAGCACCTGTGGTCAATACCACGTTGCCTGATCTTGGAGTCTCATTCCTCATGAGTCTCTGAAGGTGTTCCAGTGCCTCCTCGTGTGTTCAGCTGATGCTGATTCCTGTTTGCCATTTGTGGTTTCCAGACCACTTCTACTCCTCGTGTTCCTAGTGACTTCAGCAGCTGATTCCTATCCGCTGCCTCCGTATATCTACAGTTACAGATTACTTCAAACTCTCCTGTGTTTCATCGTGACTCCAGCAGCTGATTCCTATCCGCTGCCTCCGTGTGTCTAACAAGTTACAGATCTCTCCAACTCTCCTGTGTTACATCGCTACTGTTCCAGCTGATTCCTGTTAGCTACTTCAGCGTGTCTACAGAGTCCTGCTCGTCTCAGCGCTCCAGTCTGCATTCTACCTGCCATCAGCTGACCCGCTGCCTACTGCTTCTACGGTGTGTCCATTTGTGTCAACTTGCCTGTTAGCATCGAGTCTATGCTCCTCGGCTTCCAGCTCTGCTACATCGCTTCAGCTCTCCGGTGGTCTCCTGCTGTTCAATTCGATATACTATTGCTTCCTGAGTATTTTGTCGTCCTTGCTGGCCTCCCTACAGTGCGCTGCACCTACCTGCCGCTTCCATTCTGCAAGGACTTCTCATCTCGTCAGTTCCCTGCCGCTCAGGTATCCCTGCAGCTATCTCTAACAGCCTGCTCGTCTAAACCACGGTATGCATACTTCTCATTGACTGTGCTGGTGTATTGCATATCCATCTGGACTGAGTTGTTCTCCTCCGGAGTTTCCATCCTCTGAGACTGTTGCTATTATTGACTGTGTTTCCTTTTGCTGGACTATTCTAGTGACTTTGTTTATCTGTGCAGTGCTGTTCATTCATTATTATTATTGTGTGCAGTTCAACGTGGGATCAAGTTCAGTGTACCCGTGTAGACTCTGCATTGCATTTATCTCCTCGTGTCCTTCCTCACATATATATTCAGTGGTACAACTTGCTAGAGGCAGACCACTGATTCCTGTTTCCCTGTGTCACCAGTTGCATATATCCTCTCACATAAGCAGTGGTACAACTTGCTACACGCAGACCACTGACTTCCCCGTTACCTTCACCTGGATTCCATTCCTTCACTACAGACAACGGTACAACTTGCTATACGCAGACCGCTGACTTCCACCTCCTTATTACTCCTGGACATTCTTTTTCACTATAGCAGTGGTACAACTTGCCGTGCGCAGACCACTGACTACCCTCACGTGTCTTTGTCCATCCAGATCCTCGTGTTCAGTTACCTATTGTTTACCAGTGCTGCTAGTCATAGACTTTCTGAGCATTCTCTAACCATCTGCTGTTTCCAGTTCCATTATCACCCTGCCACCAGAGTATCATATACCAACTCTACTACTCTGATAAGACCATCAGCGGGTGATACTGGGTAAAGACTCCTAGTGCCCGTGACATACACACAGATCAATCAGGTTTTATTTGGGGCCAGAGCTCTGTCACGAACATACGCAAAGTTCTGTCGGTAATATCACACATTCAGCATACCAAAACTCCAGAGGTTAGTCTCCTCTTTTCACTGGATGCAGAAAAAGCTTTTGACTTAGTGACATGGGACCACTTATATGAATCTCTGAGAAGATTTGGTTTTCCAGAAGCTTTTATATTAACCATGCAAACACTATACCATGATCCCCAGATGGAGATAATTGCAAATGGTCATATAACACCTCCATTTAAAATTCAACAAAGCACGCGCCAGGGGTATCCATTGTCTCCACTACTCTTTGCAATAGCGTTAGAGCCAATGGCTGTAACCCTCAGGGAAAACCCTAATTATTCAGGCATGCAAGTCCATTCAGAATTGCAAATTAGCTCTGTTCGCTGATGATATGCTATTAATGGTTACACACCATGAAAAAATTATTCCCACAATTGTTGAGATAATCAAAAGCTATGGCTCCTTTGCATGCTATAAAATCGACTTTCAAAAATTTAAAATACTCCCTATTTCGAATACTACAATGAACCAAGACCAAATTAAAGCTATTTCAAATTTCCACTTAGTAACAGAAAAATTAAAATACTTGGGCATATGCATTCCCTCTTCCCTGAATGATCTCTATAAATTCAATTATCCACCCATTATCAGGAAAATAGAATTTATGTTGGATAATTGGAAAAACCTTCCTCTATCGTAACTTGGTAGAAATGTGGTGATTAAGTCTGTAATTTCTCCCAAACTTACGTACCTGATACAGATGCTCCCTCTCTGTCTGGCGAAAACTGATGTATATAGGTGCACCAAACTTTTCACCTCCTTCCATTGGGGAGGTAAACAACCTAAAATTCACAATGCTAAACTTAGACAAAATAAGCAAAGATGTGGAATTGGTTTCCCGGATGTAATGGCATTTATGCTCTCCGCTCTTTTTTGTTACGCTGTGGGCTGGTTATTGAGGCAAGAATACTTTATTAATTTGTCTTTAGAAACCGAATTAGTACACCCATATTCACAGGCGGCACTCCTCAACCTTCCAAAAAAATTGATTCCAGAAAAAATAATGCAAAACATCTTATTTTCAGACACCTACAAGGCCTGGAATATTATGACAAAGCGCTTAAAACACCCTCGATCTACTACACACTATATCACTATTTGGAGTAATCCTGCGTTACCCCCGGGTCTAGAAAATGCTGGATTCTCCATCTGGAGAACCAAAGGTATTGCTTCAATAAAAGATGAATTTGACCCTGGAGGTATCCTACTCACTTTTCAACAACATAAAGAAAAATGTAACCTACTTAATTCCCATTTCATTACGTATTTACAATTATGCCATTACATCATGGCACACACAGATAATAAACTATCTCTCCCCACAGCCAGCACCCTATATGACCCTTCACATTTCTCTATAAGACAGAAATTCCGAATTAGATTCCTTTATCAAGATTTACTCCCGTCTGATATACCCAAAATTTGGATTAATACACATAAATCCTGGTTGGGGGATTCTCCTGAATTTAGCCCTGATATAGATTTGCTTAAATATAACGAAAACATTTTGAAATGGCTTCATTCTACAAGACTACAAGAGACTCATATAAAATTTCTTAATTGTACCTGTGTATCGCAATACCAAAGTCGATGTTATGTCCTGGAGGAGCTGGGGTTTTGCCCCAAATGTAAACACACTTATGCATCTTTCTATCATAACATCTGGTAATGTAGAAAAATTTAGAAATTCTGGAATAAAAGACTAAACTTCTTATCTTCTGTCTTGGGTACTCCTCTCCCAAGTGATAAAAGTGTTATTTTTTTATGCCATTTTGACAGTTGGATCCATCTTATCCCACTCAGAGAATTTCAGGATGTTAAACCGTTTATCACGGTCACCATCACAATTGCCAAATTTATTATTTTCCAACATTGAATTAAAAAATCCCCCCCATCTTTATCAGAAGTGAAAAGTGAACTCTTTAATACACTATATTTTGATAGAAGAGCCACTTTACCATATATTAAGAAGGGGGTTGAAAGATTTTACAAGAAATGGGGCCCTTTTATTGATTTCCTTCCACCTAATACCCAAGAAGGAATTTTAAAGATGTTTGAAAACACGACATGGTCACTACACCGCGCTTTGGGGAGTAATTGATATGAAAATAATGTGTCTAATATTGATGATGTGGGGTTTTGTGTGAGGGTGCAACCTTCTGATCCCGCCCTTCCCTCCCACCCCTCATTTCTCGTGCCCACTCCCCCTCCTCATTTACACTTGATTTTTGGATCCATATCGTGTGGAGGAGATGGAGGGGTTATGGACACCACTGACCACTATATTATAAGCTCAGGTGATGTCCTTGGTCGCCTGCCTGTTGTTGTTGTTATTATTTTGTGTTATATGTTTTATTCTACCTAAATGAATACTTCCAATTTTCTTATGTGAAATGCCAATATATCTCTATTACCACTAGACTCACTTCTACACTCTGATTAAATAAGTGCCACAACTTATAACTTTTTGGTTGATCTTCATTAATATTATGACATTAAGATCTAAAATATATAAAGTGAGTGAATATTGAACACCAATGTCTGTAAACAAGATATTGTTCAAACATCTGTAACACAATCATGTCATTGGTTATATCTTGATTGGATACTGTTTTTCCGATATCATAATGTAATTGGAAGGTTTTCTAATAAAAATTGTTATGATAAAAAAAAAAAAAGGAAGAATAGTGAGTCACTAATTTATCCTTTACCTAAAGTAACAACTGCTGATTCTAAGGTAAGGATGATAGGAACATTTTGCTCAGAGTGTAGGGAGATAGCATTTTAAAAACATTGGCACATTCTTATACTGGATAATTTGGATCAAAGGATCTCAATATCATGGAGGAGAGAGAAGAACCGGAAGGATCGCTTGGTTCAGTCATTTCTCTAATCATAAAAACATCCTACCAAAAATTACAGGTTTCTACAAAAGTGGCTCATGTAAGGCATGTCAATACATGACTCCTAGGAAGAAATATACATACAAATATGTGAAGATCTAGCAAATCAAAGAATTCCTGAATTGCAACTCCTTTGGAGCTTCTCTTTTGTCTATCCTGCCCATGTAACCTGAATATATAGGAACGACAGGGAGACCTTTTAAGAGATGCAGCCTGGAACATGTTGGGAATACTAGGAATGCTCTCAGAGATAAAACAGATTCAAACCATTAACATCAGTGGCTAAGCATTTCTTAATACATCATGAGAGCAATCCAAAAGGATTGTGAGCCTTTCTTATGGAGAAAGTTTGCCTTGGAATTAGGGTGGAAGACCTCCATTAGGAGCTTCTCAGACAAGAAGCCAAAAGGATAGTCCTGATCAGTTTGATTCCCAATGGCTTAAATGAGTACAATAATTTCATAGTATACTTATGAGCCCCTTGAGATTTATTTGGGATATGGGATTTATTTTCTGTATGGAGTTTATCTTTATGATAATTAATATTCATGATACCTATGAAGAGTTATTTGGAATATGGAACCAGTCTATCTGTATGAGACTCACCTTTATGATAACCAATCAACAATATTAAGCCATTATATGGCATCTTTAAACATCATAGAAATAGATAAAGTAATTATTATACAATGGGATTACAATAGGATTACAATAATCAAATATTTATATCCCAATATTGAATTAAATTCATATAAATAATCACTTCTAATCATCATATTTTTGTTACTTTTACTAATAGTACTTTCATAGGGTACACTAGTTATTTCTCATGAATTTTTTAAAAGTATGAACTACACTAATCACCTCATTAGACTCATTTATCCTAAAGGGGTTTATTTTCAGGGTGTATTTTCTTCTCACCAAGAGGGATGTATTATTACATTATATTTTTATACATGATATTGGCTTTAGTTTTTACAACAATGTTTTACTTTTATTTCACCTTGGCAATTTTCACTGTTTATCTGTATGTGTATACATATTAGTTTTGTTTCACTTCTACAATATTCACATTTCTGAATTGATTAATTTATGAGATTTTCTTGTTCACTATGGCTCATTAATTTATGCATTTATTAAATTCGCTATTTACTAGTTATTAAAAAATTGAGTATACTTGTTTATTATATCCACCAGTATTAAGAAATAATTTTGAACTCATTGTTTAATAATTATTTTGGGTATCAATTGCAGCAATATTATCTACACTTACGATTGCAATATATTATGAACTAATACTTATTTGATATTGGTAAGGTAATCTATAATGCACTTGTTTATTCATTACTTTATAATTATGATAATTTCCCTCCTTAATAATGAACAGATTGGGGAATGGCTTGGTAGCCATACTGGACAGTCGTGGCTTTTGTGAGCTCCTCACCAGTGTGCATGAAATCCTTGTCCCTTGGATGCTTTAAGCCCCTTATACACCTTAGGAGCTTGGTGTCCATGGGGAGGTGTCTTCCCACTGCAATGGAGCTTGTGTGTGGAGTCTGAGGGGTCCATTGACCCTGGCCCATGGATTGTGGCCTACTTGGACCTTGAAGTGCGATCTGCCCGCGGCTGAAAGCTGGACCACACGCTTCGGAGTTCTGACACTATGGACAGGCTATCTGAGGCAATCAACACCTACCCATATTCCGGTGCCCTCCGATTATATACTGTGGCTTCCTCAGCCCGTGAGTTGCCTCCCATTGACAAGGCTGACGATCGCCGGCTATCCCATACCAGCTTTTATCTGGACTTACCTGTCTCCTAATGTGTTCGGACTTCCTCTACAGCTAGCCAGGCTGGTTCCTCCGGCCACGACTCTCTCCTGAACAAGCTCTTCTCCGGCGATAGAACCAGAAGTCACGGGCTCTTTACATTTCCGGTGGCAGTCACCCGGAGTCCCGGCGCTGGATGAATGAGAACCTCCGTCTGGTGGAGCACAATGAACGGACATCCCTGACTCCATGGCACCTCCGGTCCTACACGGACCTCTCTTCTGGCAGCCCCATTGCATGCAGAACGTCCGGCGCTCTAGAGGCCTAGCCAGGACCTGAAGCCGTGGCCTCAACTTCGGGAGCGTCGGACGCGACTTTGCCACTGGTCCGAATCCACCCACCAGACCCCCTCCCCACTGCCTGTGGTTGAGCGCCAGCACTGGACCCCCTACCGCCAGGACCGACGCTGAATTAGAGTGGCGTCTGGGGAATGCCCTGATCCTGAACTGTCTTCCGTCTTCCTCCCTCTCCTGGGAGAGTATCCTATTTGGAGGACCCCTGCTGAGCCTCAGAGCAGTGAGTATCATTACCCACTATATCGTTAGTGACCAGCTGCGCGGTGATGATCGGGCCGGCTGCCATTTTTGTACCCCGAGGTGCCTGTAGCCTTGTTTGTCCTCCCTTGGTGTCTCATCTCAAAATGCCACCATCCGATCTCACCTACCTTGCTACTTATCAAGCTGCATTGTATAAGTCGGCTGCTTTGCTTTGCTTCATTCAGTTGGAGAGCAATTCTGCCCTCTAGTGGCTGCTGAAATACACTACAACTACTACACATTGCTGCAGCAAATACTTCCATCTATCTATTGTCCACCTGATAGACCAATGACACCCCAAGTAGCAAGTTCTTGAAATGTTGGTGAAATCACGGATCGCTTAAAACAACATCTCGATACCTTCTAAATAAAAGTTCATGCTACACCATTCTAGTCTAATAAACCGAAGAAAGTGACCCCTGGGTCCTCTGCTAACTTCTTCGGATCAAAGAATAAACCTTCTTCTTCTCCTCCCTCGACTCGTACAGAAACGTCTGGCTCTCTGCTGCTCTATGAAGACGAGTTGGACCCGCAGATCCAAGCTGTGATGATTAGTCTCTTGGAAGGGGTTAAACAAGCATTCCACCAAGAACTTTCTAAAGCTAATAATGATTTCAAAGCTGACCTAGCTTCATTGGGCAATAGAACAGACGTACTCGAGACGAAGGCAGACAATCTCTGTCGATCTCAAACTACGATGGACACCGAACTTGCCTATCTTCGTAATAAAGTTGAGACCCTGAAGGAAAAGCAGGAGGATTCTGAGAACCGGTCTCGCCGCAACAATATTCACATTCGAAATGTTGCTAAAGAAATCTTCCCGACGGATCTTCAGGCTTTTCTCAAAGGCCTTTTTCAGCACATTCTCCAGGATCTTTCTGACACTGAATGTCTAATGCAGGGTTGTCCAACCCGTGGCCCGTGGGCCGCACGCGGCCCAGCTTGCCTGTAAATGTGGCCCAGCAGGAGTTTTGGTTGTGGAAAGGGGGCAGCGCTGTTAATGAAAAAAAAATCCTGCAAAAAAAAAAAAGATAAGAAAATACTTACCTTGTGGTCACGCGGTCCCTCCCTGGTCTCCTCCTCCGTGCAGCGCTCACAGTGAATGTCGGGCGTGACGTCATCACATCCGACATCCATTGCAGAGCACAGCACATAGGAGTCACCCGCGCGAACTATCAGCAGCAGTGAAACGGAAAAAACAAGAGAAGAGGATCAGAGAACAAGCCGATTAAAAGGTAAGTTAAGGGGTTTTTTTTGGTTTTTTTTATTATTTCAAGGGACACTGACCAGTGCATAGACTCACCTGGTCCTGGAGCATCATGGACCTTATCTTCCTGTCTTAATGACTGCTGTATTGAAGCCCTTCATAAAATGTTGTAACAATATCACTTGATGTTTGACAGCAGCCATTAGCATGTCATTGAAGCACTGAGCAACAACAAGGAGCATTAGCAAATGTTTTCTATGTTTTTTTTGGATGATCAGCTATCATAAGTGCTAGTGTATTTTATGTGCGGCCCAAAACAACTTGTCGACTTCCAATGTGGCACAGGGAAGCTAAAAGGTTGGACACCCCTGGTCTAATGGATCACGCCCATAGGGCCCTGCGGGCTTGTCCTGCCAATGGGCTACCCCCTCCAGATATTATTGTCCGCTTGCACAAATTTCCACACAAAGGACCGCATCCTCTCTGCTACTAGAGATCTTTCTGCTCTCTCGTTACGAAACATGGATATTCAACTGTTTCAGGATCTTGCTCCCTCCACGATTCAGAAACGGAGAGATATACAGCCTGTTACTGGGATTCTACGACAACATAGTATCCGGTATGGTTGGTGCTTCTCGTTCCAACTTCAGGTGTTTGCGTCCAATTCATCTCATTTCATCAAATTATTAGATCAAGGACAGGAATTATTGGCTAAACTGGACATTCTCCCCGGGACGACTGCCTCACAGACCGGCTCTCCGAAGGCTCAACGATCAGCGCACCCACAGCCAGACTGGTCCTGTTTCTCTCGCCGCAAGGCCCGAGATGCTACGCCACCATGATGTGTCTGTTAATCTGTTAATGTGATTTGGTACTTGCTTTGCATATGTTTTGTCTTCACAGATGGATTTCCTACACGGGTCGGAGCCCCTTGTTCCTTGCCTCCATCTATAGTTATATAAGCTTCTCCAAGTTAATAGTTTATTAGCATATTTGTACTGGTACTTATTTACCAATGTGTTTAAATTGGATTAATCTGTCGCTGCTATGATCTCTTTTAATTTCTCATGGAGAGGTGATTCCTGTCCTTCCCCATCTTCCCATTTATCCCCCCCTTCCTTCTTCCCTTTCCCTAAATTTATAGAATTTAAAAATATTAGTGCTAATATGTTGTTGTTGATGCACACTGCTTATCGGTTACTTAATATTTTTATATTGTTATCCTAAGACTCTTTTGTGGGTTTCCGGTCCTGATCTCACTACATTCCATACACAGGACCACCCCCCACGCACCCTTTGATATTGCTTACTTTTGTTTGTATTAAAATTTTACTATGTTATTGAACCCCTTCTGGGTTCCTTTTATACAGGGTTTGCGCCCGATGGGCTTTCTGATTCTTTTCTTTTTCCTTCTTTTGCTCTTGACTTTCTTTTCTTATCCCTTTCCTTATCTTCTATCTGCTCTCAAAGACGGATTAATAACTCATCTCTTTTTATCCCATTACTAGTCAAGCTGTCGGGATTTAATATTTCTCCAGAACCATGGTCCTAAAAATCTTCTCGGTCAATGTTAATGGCCTTAATACCCCCCGTAAATGCACAATGCTACTTGGAGCCTGTTGGAGAGAAAAAGCGGATATTGTCTTTCTTCAGGAGACACATTTCATTAGAGTCCAATCTCGGCTTCAGGGCAAGCAGTTTTCTCAGACTTTCTTCGCTCCGACGGACTGCAAGAAGCGGGAAGTGGCTATTTTGATCCACAGTAAGGTCGCCTTCTTGCACTCCAATACTTATGTAGACCCAGAGGGCCGCTTTATATTAGTGGGAGGTACCCTTCGATCTGCCCCAGTAACTCTGGTTTCGGTCTATGCCCCTAACCAGAAGCAGAAGCCTTTTTTTATTAGACGCTTTAAATGCATTGAGTAGTTGGTGCAGGGCCATGTGATAGTGGGTGGCGACTTTAATGTGACTCTTGATCCCACCCTGGACAGATCTTCCCCTTTCTCCTCCCGGCGGGGCCCTCCTATTTCTTCAGAATCTACCTCCCTAGCCACATTGCTTACTCATCACTGCATGTATGATTCCTGGAGACTCTGCAACCACGATGCTAGGGATTATACCCATTACTCTGCCCCTCACCATATTTACTCCCGCATAGATATGTTACACGTATCCCACACTCTTACTCCTTATGTGACTCAGGCGGGCATTACCCCACTCTCCTGGACTGATCACTCGGAGGTGTCCCTTATTCTAGACCTTCTGAAAACCTCATCACCTCGGGGCAAGTGGCGCCTAGATGACTCCCTCCTGCTCAATCAGTCAACCCTTTAGATCTTAACAATTCAATCTCCAATTACTTTCAGGATAACTCTACTACAGATGTTCCCCCAGGTATTATCTGGGAGGCATATAAAGCCACTATACGAGGTCATCTGATTAGCTTGACTGCGGCCTCCATGAGAAAAACTACAGAAGAGGTATCATGTTTAGAACGTAAAATTGCCACTCTTCTTTCCCAACACCAGTCCCTCCATGACCCTGCCCTACTTACTCAAATTACCTCACTGAAAGGCCAACTTAGCACCCTCCTTTCCCGTAGGGCTGCTATTACTATGCAAAAACTTCAGCAAAGGTACTACGGTAATCTGATAAAGCAGACTCTGTTTTAGCCAGAAAGTTTCATAAGAAGATGACCCTAGGTCACACCGATAAAATCTATTGCTCACAAACGGGCGCTGTCACATATGATCCCACTGCGATAGTTCAGATGTTTTGGGAGTTTTTCTCCTCTCTTTACAACCTATCCCCGCCATCTCCCCCTCAAAGAGTCCACCCAATCCATACATTAGATGAATACTTAGCCACCACCCCTCTCCCCAGGATTACTCCACTTCACCTAGATTCCCTGAATGCGGACATTACTTTGACTGAGGTATTGGAGGCCATTAAATCCCTAAAAACCTCTTCAGCTCCAGGCCCTGATGCATTTACTCCACAATACTATAAGAAGTTTACTGCGGTTCTGGGCCCCCACCTAACATCTTTTTTTAATGAGATCTTAGGAGGGGCCACATTCGACACTGCTACTACTAGAGACAATATCATTGTTATACCGAAGCCAGGGAAGGACCCCTCCCTTTGCTCTAGTTACAGGCCAATATCCCTCCTTAATATAGACCTTAAAATCTATGCAAAAAAATTGGCCTCCAGACTGAACCCCTCCTCCCCTCACTCGTCCATCCCGACCAGGTTGGGTTTATTCCAGGGGGCCAAGCCCCTGACAATACTGGGAGAACAATTGATGTCACTCGATGCTTCAAAAGCGTTCAACCGCATTTCCTGGTCGTTTATGGGCGGGGTGCTGGGAGCAATGGGTTTCTCTGGTAAATTTTATTACTGGCATTTCAGCCTTGTACTGTTTCCCTTCGGCCACAATCTCCGCAAATGGTCTGGCCTCGACCCCCTTTACTATTGCCAATGGCACGCGACAGGCCTGCCCCCTCTCTCCACTAATTTTTTCCCTCATCATTGAGCCATTATCAGCCAGAATCCGGGCTAATCAGCAGATAACAGGTATTCCAGTGGGTAGATCTTCTCATAAGATAGCATTATATGCAGACGATGTCCTGTTGACTATTGCAAACCCGATTTTGTCTGTTCCTTCTCTAATGGATGATCTTGATCTCTATGGCCACTTCTTGGGATACAAGGTTAACACTGATAAGACAGATGTCCTGGACGTTTACGTTTTCCCCGCTGACAAAGTGTTACTTGAAGGTTCCTTCCCATACAACTGGCGTATTCAAAAAATTAAGTATCTTGGTGTATTCCTATCTAAACATCTTCACCAGCTTTTTCAGTCTAATTTTCCTCGCATTCTTGCTCAAGTTAAGTCGGACCTTAATACATGGTCGTAACTATACATTTCTTGGATAGGTCGTATTAATGCGGTCAAGATGAATATACTCCCTAGGCTCCTTTATCTCTTTCAAACCCTTCCCATCCGTGTCCCCCCCATGTTTTCAAGTTCCTCCATTTCCACATGTCTAAATTTATTTGGTCCGGGAAGTGCCCCCGAGTCCGTTTTAAGATACTACAGAGGTCCCCGCGGGGAGGGGGACTGGGAATCCCTGATTTCCGATGCTAGTACCTTTCCGCCCAACTTGCTCAATGCGTTCTCTGGTGTAGTTCAGCACCCTCAAGGGTCTGGGTCGAAATTGAGGCCGAAAGTCTTGGTATGCTATCTCTATCCACTCTCCTATGGCTCCCACGGGCTCGTCGCCCAAAACGTGCCTTACTTTATCTGGTCATTTCACACTCCCTGGCGGTTTGGGACTCATCCTCTCAAAAATGTGGCCTCTCCCCCCATCCCGCTCTACTGATACTTTTATTTAATTCCTCTGACTTCGCCCCGGGCCTATCCACCACAGTGTTCCCCTCTTTTACTGATATTTAATCTCAAATGGATATTCCCTCTAAATTTTTCTACTAATTCCTCCAGCTCCGTCATTTTCACCACATAGCTAAAACTCGTCTCTCTTCCCGCCCCTTTACCCCATTCGAAAATCTCTGTCTCCGTCAGTCCTCTACGAAAGGTCTTTTCCACATTGTACTATCAACTCGCCCCGCCTACTTCAGACCTTAGAGATTCACATTAGTTGGCCTAGGAGCGTGACTTTGGCACAGCTCTTTTGTCTGAAAAATGGTCAGAGATCTATGAAAATGTTGCCTCCAGAGCAATCTGTGTTAAAATAAAGGAGAATGTTTACAAGGTGCTGTACCGATGGAACTATGTTCCAGATTCATAAAATCCTTCCATACTCTTCTGATCACTGTTGGGGGGGGGGGGTGTGCTCCCACGAAGGTCACTTTATCCACATATGGTGGACATCTCCCAGATTGACAAATTTTTGGGAGGTTAAACAGTTGATACAATCAGTACTCCATATAACTGTACTGTTATTATTATTATTATTATCATTTATTTATTAGGCGCCACAAGATTTCCGCAGCGCCGTACACAGTACAAACAGTGGACTATACAATAAACAAAAATACCAATACGTCAGAAACTCCAGGCAGGCTGCTGCAATAAGCACGGAGCAGAAGAACAGGTGAGGAGACAGGAGGGAAGAGGGCCCTGCTCATGTGAGCTCATGTGGTTCTAACATACTGTTAGAACCTAAATATTTTCCTCCTACCTTTAGGGGCACCCACAGCGACTCGACACCAGAACAAGCTGGCTAGACATATTTTGACGGCAGCTACATGCCAAATCGCAGCAGACTGGCGGCAGCAGTCCCCACCATCACTCCAGGCTCTTATTAATATAGTACGGCAAGTACAGAGTTTGGAATACATGACTAGCATCATTAATAGGTCATCAAGATCATTCACCAAGGTGTGGAACCAATAACTCTCATTCTTTCAGGCTTATTCCCCTTTCACTTGACATAATACCTCTTTCAATCCGTCCTCCTCCCATTAACCTTTCCTCTCTACTTTTTCCTTCATTTCTTTCTCTCGTAGCTATCGTCTCTCTCTCTCTCTTTTCTGCAGTGATTACTCCTGAAGATTCATTATATATAACTTATTTGGCTTTCATCCTTAATTATTATTCATAGATTATCCTACTGGTTAAGCTGCATAGAGGAGAATAATGTGTGTATGTGGACTAATGAATGATTGATAAGTCGAGAAGAGGCTACAGAAGAACCTAATAAGGAATTCTCTTGAATTATATATATATCATCAATTCGGGTGTAGTACCATTTAACTATACTAACTACCCCGACAGCGACTATAACGACATGGCAATTCCAAAGAGTACTACCCTGACATGAAAAAAAAATGACTTACCATGACACAGATGAAGTTATGTAACGATCCGATGTGTTGCTGACTGAGGAAAATGACGTTGTGTTTAAATGCGACTCCTCTTACAGCGCCGAATGACGGATCCGGCTTGTAAAGATAAGGTTTACCTTAACCCTAACCCTATTTTCCTAAATCACAACCATAACGCTAACCCTAACTCCTGACTCTAGCGGTGCTTTAAAAGAAGTCGCGTTTTGATGTGGCACCATTATCCTTAGTTGGCAACACATCGGGTCGTCACATCACTTTGTATGTGTCATGGTAAGTCGCTTTTTTTTTTATGTCAGGGTGGTAGTCTTCGGAATTGCCATGTCATTGCACTCGCTGTCATGGTAGTCAGTATCGTTAAACTGACTACAACCGCATCAATTCAACTATTATGAGCTATGAAAGTACAATGTATCCTCACCAATGGCACAATTCCTCTTTAAAAAATACATCACAACATAATCAGTAGAGATGAATAATTACAAACTAGATAGATTAAAAAGATATGCATAATAATATTTAGGTTGAAGCCACAATAGTTTAAATACCAGATAAAGACAGGAGTTGAGGAATTGGGATTATGTGAATTTATTGACAATAAAATTAACAAATACTAAAAATGCATCACAATAGCGAGGCTTAGCAGGTTATATTAATATTTTATTTCACCATCATTGCACTTATTCACTTAATTGGTTTTAATTATTTTGCTACCTTGATAACTTTGTGAGAAAATACATATTTTTAATGTGTACATAAAGATTTAATATTTTATTAAAGCAAATATCACAGAGTGCACCAGAGTAAACACATTGTCCCTCTTTGTATTTAGTGAAGACTTGATACCTGCCATCTCTGAGCTGATGCAGATATCAAATCATATTGCTGAAAGCAAATGGACATGTGTCCTACTCATGGCTAAGATTGTCCCTGAAAATACCCCTTTATGTTATTACAAAAATCTTGTAAACTGATATCTCACTACTCAGATTAACAAGATGCACCGGTGTGCTACTTCTATACTTCAGTGGGATGAAGTTATTCCCCTCCACAAACATGACCATTTTACCCCAGAAACCTTTGAGACATGGAGGTAGTTTAGGCCTATTGCCTAAATCAAGGAAAACAGCGGCTCCACAAATATATTTGCATTGTAGAATGTCTGTTGTGCTCTTCATAAATGGCTTCCATTTTCTTTTAAAAAGCCTAAGCAAAATACCTAAATTCACGAGAGATGTTGGGAGTGTACTCTGTTCAATTACAATTTAGTTTTGTAAGAAGTATGGCTGTGTTTATTTTTACCCACTTTTTAGGTATATTACAGACTCCTTGTCCATTATGCATTGACCACAAGGGTGGGTCACGTTAATTCATTACAGAAACCCCATTGCCATTTATTTCAAGGAAAAACTGGTAATGTCTAAGAGGGGTTAGTGACATTCCCTCTTGGCTAGTAGAGACGCCAGTGCACTAATGAGACTGGTTGCAGGTTGTAATTATAAAAAAGGGACCTTATGCTTCTTGTTTAGCCTTTTCATACATATTTGATATATTCTAAAACAAAAAGTAAAAAAAAGTAAAATCATTTGAGACAATTGAAAAAATTAAAATTAGTGGTCACAGAACATTTTTTTGATGCATCAATGCACCATTTTTTCTGCTGACCACATATATTAAACCATCCATATCTGTTGTTTGGTAAATATGAGATGACAATTTGCAACATTTTAGATTACATGGGCTGAGAATAAAATGTTGATTTCTGTAAAGCAAAAAAACTCAAAGTGCTGTCTACTATGGCTTCATATGAACCATAATGAATTTCAATTTCCCCTTTACATATAAACCAGAACCATCCATCTGATGGCCTGACATCGGATGCAGACATTCAAAACATTTTTTGTAGTCTCAAATCCCATGAAAGTTTTATGGACTCTGTTGGCTGACATGATTTTTTGAACAGTTTCAGCCAGTAAATACTAGAGATGGGCGGGCTCGGTTCCCCGAGATCCGAATTCAACCGAATTTAGGGTATCCGAGTACCGAGCCGAGTACGCTTGGTACTCTCTCGCCCATTCGGTTTAGAAATCGAGGCAAAACGTCATTGTGACGTATTCGTTTTTCTGTGCTCGGATCTCGCGAGATTTAAAAAGCATAAATACCAGCCTCCACAGCAATCCATCGCCATTTGACAGGGAGAGAGCAGGGTTAGGTGATAGTGGCTATATCAGCACAGGGACAGTGATTGATTGCATTGAACAGCATTGAAAGCTTAATAGCAGATTGTTACAGCAGTAAGAGGAGAAGAGAGGAGGGTTTTTTGTTCAGTTTCTGGCACTCCAAGTGCTGTTGGGATGTCCCCCATTCTTTTGCAGAAATTTATCTGGCTGTGAAAAAAGAACTATATTGCAGAACTTTAATAAGAAATATATTTATATATTTAGCAGTTCCATTTGCTTTTGGGGTGTCCCCCATTCTTTTGCAGAAATGTATCTGGCTGTGAAAAAAGAACTATATTGCAGCACTTTAATAAGAAATATATTTATATATTTAGCACTTCCATTTGCTTTTGGGGTTTCCCCCATTCTTTTGCAGAAATGTATCTGGCTGTGAAAAAAGAACTATATTGCAGCAGTGTCAAAAACAATTTGTAGCACTACAAGTGCTTTGGGCTCAGAATGGATTCAAAGCAGTCCGCATATGAGCAAAATGAGCAACCAGGTTCTGTCACCAGTCCTGATGGTAGTGTTCCCAGTACGTCATCTGGGAAAGGCGATGTCAAACTACACCGTCTTTTGAAATCATCCAAAAAAACACAAACGCCCCAAAAAAATTTACGGTGTTGAAGCGAAAACAAAGTCTAACTGAGGAAAAGTTAAGTGCCGATAAAAAAACAAAATGCCAACATGCCATTCTACACATGCAGTGGCAAAGAGAGAATGAGGCCTTCACCTTTCTCTATTAGTGGCAGATCCAAAAATGTTACCAAGCCTACAAGTGGTGCACAACTACTGTTACGCGTCAAAGCCGAGCTGCAAGATAACAGTAAGGCATTGGAGGATAATGTTTGCTCTGAATCAGAAATGACACCAATCCCTGTGGAGAGTCCATCCAACATTGGTATATCTAATCGTGAGCATTCTGTTAGTGTACCCATAAAGAAGGGCCCTTTCAGCAGTTCTGCTGATGTGTGCCTGAACAGCCTGAGTGTAGCCGGTGATACACCAATTGAGGATGCCACTTTGTAATTAGAGGAGGATGAGGGGGAGATTGGTGTAGGCGACGAGGGCGCTAATGAGGATGTTGATGAGGATGAGGTTGTTTGAGTAAGTCCTGCACCAGTGGCAGCAGTTCTGGCACGTGACAAGAAAAAGGCCGTTGTCATGCCTGGCCATAAAACAAAAAAATCCACTTCTTATGTGTGGAATTATTTCTACCCAAATCCAGACAACAATTGTATAGCCATTTGTAGTGTATGTCAAGCCACAGTCAGTCGAGGGAGGGACCTTAACCATCTTGAAACCTCGTCTATGTTACGCCATTTAACTAGAGTTCATGGCAAAGTGTTGGGAAAAGCTGAAAGTTCTTCCCCCAAAAAAAACAGCACTCCATCATCAGCTAAGACCTTCCGGTCACCGACATCCCGGCGGCTACAAAATACACCCACCACACCATCCTCATCAATATCCTCAGTAGCGCTCGCAGTTAGCCCTGCATCCCACTTATTAAGGCTGGATGACTACTGCACTCTAATTGATTCCTCTGAAGAAAGCGTTAGTCCCACTGCTGTTGCTGTTGCTGCTGCTGGGGGTGAATCGTCAGCCCAGAGGCAGGTCAAGGAGCTATTGCTCAGCAAGTTGGCCGCTGAACTGGGCCTCGGCTTGACTACGTGTCCTCCTTCACTTTCTCAAGCTGCTGCTGCTGCTCGTAAAAAATTACATTTCCAAAAAAGAAGCAGGGAAGACGCAGGGGGCAGACCAGAACAATTTAACATCTGGGCTGGATTGAAAGATTTTTCTAAAAAATGTGTCACCTTGCCCATAGCTCCATCCAATACGAGTATAAACATGCAAAGGATGGTGGAGGATTATTTTCAAGAGGTAATTGATATGGAAATGTCAGACAGTCCCTTTCCTTACTGGGAGGAAATGCAGGCCATTTGGAAACCCATGTACAAACTTGCTTTGCAATACCTAAGCTGCCCACCCTCCAGTGTGTACTCTGAACGAGTATTCAGTACAGCCGGGAACTTAGGCAGTGATCACCGTAGAAGGTTACTTCCAAAAAATGTGGAGAAAATGATGTTTATAAAAATGAACTACATCTTCCACGAGGAAGGCCTTCACCATCAAAGACATCCAAGCACTGACTGTTCTCTAATGGCGGATTCAAGCGGCGATGAATTGATATTCTGTGATGATGACATACACACTGATGAGGGTGAGGATGAAGATCCAGATGATGACGATAACATCTTTTTAAAACTTTCTATTTAAGTCTAGGGTTCAATCTACACCCAAAGAGGAAAGGGACTTGGGGCATTTCCATATCACGTACCGTCTTGAAAGGTTGCTGTTTTGGCAATTTATCATTATGGGTAGGGTGTCATATACACAATGACCCCAAACTACCTTTGTCCATTTCAAATAATATTGTACAGTCTATAACAACTGATTTTTTTTGTGTTTTCTACAACTGGAGGGGGCCTATAGAGACAGAAACCAAACTGCCTTTGTCCATTTCTTTACATATTTATCTATAAGTGTAGGGTGTAATATACACCCAAAGATGATGGCTGCATTGCCAATATGCATAGATGGAGAGGAAGACAATCTGGTTTGTGTGTAGAATTAATGAAGGCCTACCTATCAGGTATTAAACTGTTTTTTTGATAATTTATTAGCTTTACAATTACATTACTTATCCAAGAAACAGGTGGAGCACTAAATTTGGTTATTGTAGGCCCAAAAACGTTGATTTTCCAACAAAATAGCAAAAAAAAACCAAAAAAAACAAAACCAAATTCAAAACACGCAATGGCGGTTTTGCAAAACCAAAACCAAAACACAACGGTAATCCAGATCCAAAACCGAATACAAAACCAAAACACGGGGGTCAGTGACCATCTCTAGTAAATACATAACACGGATGCAGCTCTCTTCATAGAAACACTTGGACAGCACTGCTCTAAACTACAGCTTGTGTGACTCTCATTTATGTATTAACTAATACTAATACGTGATATCGAGCTGGTGGTAATTGTGCAGCCCTTCAGAAATCAATAGAATCAAGCAGTCATATATATCAATTTCCACTCCTTATAAGTTATTAGTTCATCCCCAACGAGCCACATGAAATACCCCAATCTTCCCACATTCATCGATCGATCAATTCATCAAATGAAACAAAAATCCTCCTTCTTCATTCAGTACCATCATGTACATTAATTACTGCACACCAGGGTCGGACTGGCCATCTGGCAGTTCTGGCATTTGCCAGAAGGGCCGAATGCCAGATGGGCTGGTCCGGCCGCCCGCATCTCTTCCTGCTCAGAGCGCCACCCATCAAGCATAGCGGAGCTTGATGGGCATTTCCATAGTCGCGCAGCAGCGCGATGACGTCATGACATTGCTGACGTCATGACGCTGCGCGTGACGTCACTCGCAAGCGCGTAGTGGTTAGGAGGAGCTGGGTACAGAAGCGCGTGGAGCCGTGGGCTGTGAGTGATGAGAACAAAAACCAGCAGGCAGCCAGCAAGCAGGTAATTCAATTGTACTTTTGCATGGTCCTATGGTGATTGTCCTCTCTTTTCTAATTAGCCAGCAGCTTAGGATTTGTATATTATTATTGCCTATGTATGATTTTACACTTATTAGATGTTTTTTATTCATTATCTATTCTGTGTTGTATTGATATTATATAGATGGATGCGGGGTATCCCTATATGATCACCTACTATGTGGCATCTATTACAGGGTCCACGTAGTAACCACTTTTATTGGTTTACCTTAGACCTTATCACCTATGAGGTCTTGTTATTATCTTTATAGTGTGTTCATTACTTTACATATATATATTTAGAATATTTTGTTTTGTTAATTAATTATGTATGACACTTTTATGGTGTTATTTATTTTTTTCATTTCTCCTCATTATGATGGGAGTAATTCTTATAATTGTGTCACTATGTATTGCAATTATTGGTCTGTGTTAGCTATATTTAACTGAACAATTCAGACACTCTTACAATGTATTATTATGTTGCACTGTGTGTTTCCATACTTGTCCAACCCGCGGCCCGCCGGCCGCATGCGGCCCAGCACGCCTGTAAATGTGGCCCAGAAGGAGTTTTGGTTGTGGCAAGGGGCAGCACTTTTAATGGGAAAAAAAAATCCTGCAAAAAAAAGAAAAGAAAATACTTACCTTGCGGTCACATCAGCTAGTACTCCGGCTCCCTCCCTTGTCTCCTCCTCCGTGCGGTGCTCGCAGTGAATGTCGGGCGTGATGTCATGCCCAACATCCATTGTGGAGCGCAGCACAGAGGAGTCACCCACGCGAGAAGAACAATCAGCAGCACAGAATTGAAGAAAAGAAGAGAAGAGGACAGGAGAACAAGCCGATTAAAAGGTGAGTTAAGGGGGATTTTTTTTTATTATTTCAAGGGACGCTGACCAGTGAATAAAAGTCACCTGGTCCTGGAGCATCATGGACCTTATCTCCCTGCTACATACTTCTACTTGTAATACTAATGGGGCATTATATATTATTCTCTTTGGCCCATTATAAGTTGTTATGCCTTAACTAACATAGTGGTGTAATTAGCAAAACAGGTCACAATTTGGGGTCACAGTGGTGTATATGTCAGGTACCGCAGGCCTGGTCAGGGCACCTTGATATACAATGCCTGGCTTAAATGCTCTTTATTGATATTGCATCGTAACAATACAAAAAGCGATTATAGTAACTAGTAATAACTAGAGAGGATTTTTTGAACAGGGTAAGAATAGGGGGATTTGAAAAAAAAGTGATATATATATATATATATATATATATATATCACTTTTTTTCTCATATATATATGTTAACTATGTTTTCTGTTTTTTTGGATGATCAGCTATCGTTATTGTTAGTGTATCTTATGTGCGGCCCAAACCAACTCGTCGTCTTCCAATGTGGCCCAGGGAAGCTAAAAGGTTGGACACCCCTGCTCTAGGGCTTGGTTGGACATTTTAGGGTATGCATCCTTACATCTATGTTTTATGTATACTGATCCTTTGGTGTTTTAAGATTTACCTTGATTCTGATTCGTTGCTCCGATATTAGCTATGAGCTCATAGCCTGCTATCACCCATGCGCCGGCTCCTGGAGCGCATCATTATACGTCATCACGCTAGCGTTGATAGACGCAGCGTGTTTCAGGGAGAGTCCCAACATGGTGCCAACTAGTATAAAGTGTGGCTCCGTTATTACATCCATCTATTGAACTTTCTCCTCCTGATGAAGTCCTTTAATCACATGGACGAAATGCATTAAGGATTATCATTTTCTACACTTGGTTATCGTGGTATGATCGCAGCAAGGCCGCCGTGGAGACTGATTGTTAACTGGCTGTCACAGGTCACGTGAGGAAGAATGCATGCTAGATGAGTACCATAAAAGATACCTTTATATGCACTACATGTTTGGTTTTATGTAAGTTTGATATTTGATACTTACTTTTAAATAATAAAATCTGTATCATACAGTATTACACTATTTTAGTTTTTTTGCGCTTATGGTTCTGAGGTTCCAGTTGGATCCAGTGTTCCCCTTTTTATGAGGAGTGGTGATATTGGAGACATCTAGCAGTGTTGGAGATACCATCAGTTACACAGATAAACCTAAAAGGCTCTATATCTGGTACGCAGACACATTACTAGTGGTGTTCTCACCTGGGATTGGTTGCAACGTGTTTACACGAGTGCTTTCTCTAACCACCATCTTGGTTTTTACTGTGAGAGTCACAGAATATATTCTTAGAGTGTATCTAATTTACCACATTCCATTTTCTCTCACATTGTGGTATAATATATACTGTGGTAATACACTATGTGGCGCCCTGTTCCCTTTATTTCCTTTTAGATATTCCAGATTCACCGTCTGTTACTGGAACCGGCTGCCTCCTGCAATTTGGACTGGGTGTTTACTATTTTTATATTTAAACAGTATTTCTATACAGTGACTTTTTATACAGAAGTGGGTTACACGCCCCTTTGTTGGTATCTGTTACTTGTACATACATACATATATATATATATATATATATATATATATATATAATTTTTATTGTGCTTGTTTGTTTTAGTTTGGAAATAAGCCCCGCTAGAGTATTCTGTCCAAATCTTTGTAATTACAAAGGGTGTTTTTTCTTTGATGTCATTCCTTTGGGAAATATAAGTACAGTAGTTAAAAGCCTGTTACCATGACGGTAAAAAATAATATATAGATAATATAACAGGGGCAGACCTGATTTCACAGAATTAGACTTTACCCTTGTGGCATCATTGAATGAATAGTTTGTCAGATGGCTGCTCAGCCACAAAATGCTTAGCGTGGCAAAATTCACAAATACTGTTCATGTGACCACAGTTATGAGCAATAATATTTGTTTAATTAAAGTTACCGACATCAAAAATGGCGTGGCATCTTGTTCACCTACTTTGTAGGCGTTGACGTCATATTATCTCTGCCTGTTACCACTTTGACTGGTTTCTCTGTTACGGAAATTTGCTGAGGAGTCAGATTTGCATGGCAATGATGAACACGTGTTGTCTTTGGTCATAAGTCGTAGTTTGTCACAGGCTTTATCCTGCTCCACCTCACCTTCATCTCAAAAGAGTCATTTATTAACGTTGTACCCATTTTTTTGTGTGCATTTAAATGTGTGGAGCAGTGTTACATATATATATATAATATATATAATATATATTTTTTTAAAACATTATAGTCTTGTGCATTTTCACGGTGCTCCAGGTGATTTGCACAAGAAGGGAATTGAACAGGGTGGGTAGAAGACAAAGTGTAATACATAATTTTGTGCTGATGCTTCATGTTGGACTGCACCAGCAACGCCACTTCGGCATGCAACAATATTGTGCATGGAGCCGACAGCAGGTGGGCCTGTGTGTTTTAAATGCCAGGGCTGATTTTTAGTCCCAGTCCGGCCCTGCTGCACATTGAGTAATAAATACATTACGTGGCTGAAATCTCAATAAAGAAAGTTGTGGCTCTATATTTTTCTACAATTTTAAATGTTGTCCACTGAGATGTTTGTTGAATTTACCTGATTTACCACCAGAAATGCATCAACAGAGTAAATAACTCTAACTGTGCTGGTACTGCGAGGAAAACAGTGTTTATAGTAACATTAAGGGGGGTATTCAATTGTTCCTCCGGGCGCCGCCGGAACGAGCGCATTAAAACTATTACCGTTTATACGGTAATTACTCGCTGAATTTCATCTCGCAGCTCCCTGAGCTGCGAGATGAAATTCAGCGAGTAAACTACCGTATTAACGGTTTTTACGTGCAAGTTTACCGTATAAACGGTAAAAGTTTTAACGCGCTCGTTCCGGCGGCGCCCGGAGGAACAATTGAATACCCCCCTCTAGGTAAAGAAAATCCATATTTCTTTAGTTATCTTTCCATGAAATAATAGGTGTTAGATGACTACACTTATGGTCACTCTATAATGATCTTTAAAATTAGTGATTTGGTATAGATCCTAACTTTATAACACCTAATTAAATACATACACTTGTTTTAGGCTTGGCATAACATGCACACCTGCATTTAAGTTCCACTCACATTCCTGAAGTAAAATATGGACTCTCCACTATAAGTAATCACCATAAAATAATCAACAATCCAACTTCTCAAAATATGCTTCCTAGTAAAACATATGAATATTTTGGTGGTCACTTTGCTTTCACTGATATACTGTTACAATAAAAAATTAGTTTTCAGTAATCATATTCAATATATATATTAATTAATAAGAGAGAGAGAACATATATCAGTATTTATAGGTGGATGTAAAAGTGAGTAATACGTCATCTAAATAAACTTAGATTTACTTGAAGGATCAGTCTAGAGTTGTAAACGTAAAACTGCAAGTTCCTTTTATAAGAAAGTTATAAATCCATTTTTGAGACACATTATCACAGTAAATAAATTGTCATAGCATTGAAATGCAATGTATGGAAGATGTATGCAGCACATTCTGAATATGCAGATATATGTACAATATAAATATTTGGTGTAGATATTTGGGGTGATATGCAAATCATGTAACATCATTTCCTGTTCTGTAATATCTTGTTATACATAAAGACAGAACAGATATTGTTTCACAGATCATCTCATAAACGTGTAGATTAGAACTAAACACAGGAACAATGAGGACTTTACTGATCCTGTTTTTATCACTGACATGTTTATCAGGTGAGACCTCATATGAGACTTTTCCTTGGTGATCAATAGAGCTTTCCAATAAAGCCGCTATTATTATCACTGAAGTGAAACATCTGTGACATTCTCAATTCCTATTGTGTATTTTTCAGGTGTCCTGTGTGATGAACAACTTGTCCAGTCAGACCCAGTGGTGGTAAAGCCGGGAAACTCTCATAAATTGTCCTGTAAAGGCTCCGGATTCACTTTCAGCAGCTATTGGATGAGCTGGGTCAGACAGGTTCCTGGTAGAGGGTTACAATGGGTGTCTGCTATTAGTGATGGCGGGGGCAGCACATACTATCATGATTCTGTTAAAGGACGATTCACAATCTCCAGAGATAATAATAATAACATGTTATATCTGCAAATGAACAACATGAAAACTGAAGACACTGCTGTGTATTACTGTGCTAGACACACACTGATAGAAAACATCACATGACTGTATCAAAAACCTGTCCATCACTTTTCCTTTTTGTCAGTAGGTGGCAGCACATACTGTATATAGAACACATCAAAAGTGGATGAAAACAAAATGTAATACGAATATATGAAATGATCAGAAAAAGTATAAACTAGCAAACATATAAATGTAAATTTTAAGCAGCAATAAATCACTAATTGTAGTCTTTATCACCAGATGTTACAAATTATTTGTGTGGTGGTCGGATACTGATGGGAATCCTTCCCTTACCTTGTCCTCCAGACACGAGTCAGGTTCTTTTCTCTTTTGGATATCCGGTGGTCAGGAGATAAATACTTCAATGAAAGGGACAAAGATTGGTCAAACAACTTGATTTTATTGAGAATGCGGTAAGGATAGTTTTGGTAAGACACCGCGCCACTGACTCCTTCAGCTCAATAGTAATGACAAAATAATGCGTCTGATCAGCATAGAGCACAGCAAAATTTAACATATAACATACACCTGGTGAGTATAAGGCAGAATAACGATAACATCTTCAATACACATTGTCTAATAAGGCACACTGGTAATCACAGTTACTAGTTTCACGTTAACAATATCTGACTGGTGATGATGCAATAACCATCAATAATAACCCATCAAGACTCTTACGGTCACTAGAGGGCTCCTTCTTATTCAGGTGTTTGGGGTACCGTGCTATTCCCTATGGGTCAGGCACCCCACTTTTAGCATCTACTGCTGAGTTAACTTGAATTGCAGCGGTACCACTAACACTGAATGTCACACCTTCAATATTAATAAATCAATTCTTAGGTAAATCACATAACATTAACATCATCTAAAACATTTGGTGCACCAATATTATCCCTGGTAACATTACCATATTTTCCACTCAGTCCTGGGCTGACCTGTGCACATGAATTTGGTAGTGTTCCAATGTCCTGCAGAGGTTTCCATCAAAGGTTAAGTATTATAGTAGAAAGCAGAGCTGTTGCTCATTTCAGCCACAAGATGGCGCTGTTCTCTCAACATCAATGAATCTCTATCAGCACTTGTACTCTGCAGCAGGGTATAATGTCCAGATATCAGCACACACACACACACACAGGATATAGCTGAAACGACCGTCTTAATTGTTCCCTGCAGCCTGTGTATAGGTATGATCAGGGCCGCCGAGAAGGGGGGGTGGCGGCTACATTTTACCCAGGCCCGGCCCTCGGTTCTAATTTTTAATTTTTCTTTTCTTTTTTTTTTTTTTTCAATTTGCGGGGGTTTTTTTTGGTTTTTTTTGGGCGGCGCCGAGGGGGTCGGTTCGTTGGTGGTGGGAGCTGGGACAGTAAAACAAAAAAAAAAAGAAAAATATTCACGTGACCGCGGCGCCGCGTCCCTCCTCTCCTCTTCTCCATTCACACTGACTGCCGGGCGTGACGTCGTCAAGTCACGCCCGTCAGTCAGTGAGGAGCACCGGACAAGGCAAAGCTAGAAGAAAGAAGAGAAGACAGAAGAGAAGAAGAGAAAAAGAAAGAAGCTGACAGGAGGTAAGTAAAGAAACAGAGAGGCAAGGGGATGAAAGGGACAGTGCTATAAAGAAGGGGGAGTGAAACAACGGGGGAGAGAGGCTGAGAATGAATAAAAAAGGGGAGAGAAACATAGAATAAATAAAAAAGGGGAGAGAAACAGTATAAATAAAAAAGGGGAGAGAAACATAGAATAAATAAAAAAGGGGAGAGAAACATAGAATAAATAAAAAAAGGGGAGAGAAACATAGAATAAATAAAAAAAAGGGGAGAGAAACAGTATAAATAAATAAGGGGGAGAGAAACAGAATAAATAAAAAAGGGGAGAGAAACAGTATAAATAAAAAAGGGGAGAGGCACATTTAATAGTGGGGACTATTAATTTAAGATGGGGTGGTTTGGGGGCTATTTAATACGGGGGTGAGTTTAGGGAGAATGAGGTCTATTTATTAAATGTGACTATGAATTTATTAATGGCAGTGATGGTTGCGGGAAATAGGTATTGGTAGGCTGTTTGCAGGAAGGGAAATAGGTTTATTTATTAAATGTGAATACTATTATTTTAATGTTGGGGCTGGAGGAAGGCCTAATTATTAATCGTGGGTGCTATTGATTTAACGCCGGGTCTGACTGTAATTTTCTAAATGTAGCCATTTTTTTCCCCAAATAGGTCCTCCAACATTTCAGGATCCGGACAAGCCACAACTAAAGAAACCAGCAGCCACAGGTGGAGAAAGTGAGAAGAACAGGTAAGAGAGAGCAGCACAGTGTGTGAAATGTTGTGATTCTAGTAGGGACAATGGCAATTTTTGGTGAGTGTTGTGCCCAATGTAAGGTGCAGGCCAAGACTGAACTGTTTGTGTACACACTGCATTCTTTCTATATTACACTGTGGTGCTAGATGTCTTAAAAGTCAGGAGTGCTGGGACATATGTGACGCTCTGGTGAAATCAGGACCTAGTAATTT
The DNA here is from genome assembly GCF_038048845.1 of Mixophyes fleayi. Lineage (NCBI taxonomy): Eukaryota > Metazoa > Chordata > Amphibia > Anura > Limnodynastidae > Mixophyes > Mixophyes fleayi. The sequence goes on along the minus strand of NC_134402.1, from coordinate 310,731,786 downwards.
TGATGTGCTAGCGACGCTCCAACGGCGCATTGGCACACCCCAAATGTATGGCCACACCCCCAAAAAAAATTGCACAGGCGTTAGGCTAGCCACGCCCCTGAATGTATGATAATGGCGGTGCAATTTTTTTTTAGGGCTTACTCGACTATGAGGGGGCCCCATGAATTTGTTGTACCCGGGGCCTGAATTCCTCTTGGCAGCCCTGGGTATGATCTGGGGGAAAAGCTCTCACAATCCTTCCTTGTACAAGAATGCAATGTCAGTGTTGGATAGATTCTCTCATCACTCTTCCCTCTGACACTGGGGTGTGTGCAATACACTACAGGCTAGGTTTTACCTTGAAAAGAGTTCTGTAGTTAGTGAATACTGTCTTTGGCGCCCCACTGCGTGTCCCCAGCTGTTCTCCGTCCGCTTTGCTGGCAATGTCACAGTTCTGGCAGCAGCTTATCTTCTCTCTGCTCGGCTGCACATCTTCCCCCTTGTTCCTTCTACCATGCTGCTCTCTCTCTCTCCTCCTTCCTGCACAACCTCTTCCTGTTACTCCCTCAGCCAATCAGGGCCTTCATCCTCCTTCTGTCAATCACTCCTGGGCACAAGGTTTCAGGAGCACAATTAACCCCTTGTAGCCCTGCATTTTAAAAGTGTTTATGCACTTCCTCTGTGCTGTTCAACAGGGCTTTGGGGTACCACATTTGCACTTTAATAAGCACATAAAATTGCATACATCTTATATTTTCCTCTAGATTTTAAACAAATATTTAGTAATAGTAATATTATTATTCAAATTATTAATATTATTCTAATTATTTTTATTGTTATCATCTTTTAACAGCTCGTTAATATTTTTGTTTGTATTTTTTTAACAGAGTGGAGTGTTTACACATATAAAGTCATAAATATCAGTTCTTAACCACATCTTAAAATATATATTTGTGTGATTTGTTATTCCAAGCCAGAAATGCCTCAATTCACAACTGTAAATAGGGGCAGATCATGATTAGGTTTTGTCAAGTCTATAATGAAAAAAAGACAAGGCTGCATGACGTTGTGATTAAAGGGCTTATCGTGTATGTTCCCATAAACTTCACATCAACCTTAAACTCTAAACATTTGCATGCAAATAAACACACAGAAACATGTATAAATTACTAGAAAATGGCAGAACTTTTATTATGATTTTGTATTAAACTAAACCTATGGTGGCGGAGAAAGGGCACTGCGAAACAGCTCTCAAGCTGATAACACTAGATCACATGGGGACTGGCGCAAACCGCCGTAAGTCCATAAACCAAAGGGAACAAATCCCATCACAACTTGCGCTGAGTTGGTGTCGGAGTGACTGCCCCTTTCAAACTCACACTGCTCTCCCTCACCGAGCCGGACAGGGACCCTCCTCACCGAAGGACCAAGAAATTAGTTACTGGTGCCTCTAAGGGGACAGTGACCTGCGACCAACTACCTGTGCGCCCACTAATCAGCCGCTGAACGCAGTGCCTTCCTACTGCAAACGTTAACACACAAGTACTTAAACTGAGGAGTGGGTGGGTGGGATCTCGTGCTGCAGAGTGAAGCAGACCAGGAAGTACATCCTGCTATATTCAATCAAGGTCCCTCCCACAAGAGCTGCCATTGGTCGGGCCCAACCCTATGTTAACCCCTTCAGGTAAGTGTTCAGCTTGCTGCAAACACTATCGCCCTTTAAGTGCGTTCATCCTAAAAGCCTCACTTGTCATTAAAGCAGTTTATTTTGTACAACTCAATTAATATACCAAATACATAATGTGCAGTTTAAATGAGCTTATTTGTATAGAAATATCTGATGCAAATATTTACCCATCATCGTCATCAATACAGAAATTTGCACCAGGCTTATTGGTCCCACAAAGATATACTTCATAAAAGGCGTATTGTGAAACTACCTGGTGCTATTTATGAACTTGTGCGATTGAAGCATAGAGACACTAGTGATCCATCGCCCTTTCTGTGTACTCTGAACTGTCATTGTCTCGCTGTCTTACAGATTATTTTCATTTGTTGTTCCAATGTATTTGCTTAACATACGTTATTGTATGCTGTGTGTATTTATATTAATTGTTACATAAGTTATACAAGTTATTCTTAAATGTCACCAGATGGAGTGTTTAATCAGGGATAAGAGATAACAAGATGTGTGGGTCAAACAATTAAAATTAGCGCATGCACATGGTTAAGTCTTATCATCTTCTTGATTGGCATCTATGGAATAAACTGCGGTTTGGTTGCAGGAATCTGCCTAGGAGATTTCATAGAACCCACTAGGATGCGCGGTCCTCACACATATCTTTATGATGTGTTGCAAACAAATTCGGACACATCTCTAAGGGTCATGGTAGAAACATCTGCACGTTCTTACTGTTCTGAACTTACATGTGAATGCCCTTGACCTGCCTCTCCAATCACAAGGTACCGCAAATGCAAAACAATTTTAACTCAAAATATAGACGCAACATGGATGCATGCGCTGCGGGGCAGATTTTATGCAAGTTGCATTATTACGGGGAGCAAATGGTCTTGTGTTCAACTCTAAATGAGGCCCCAAATTTCTGATTACCTGAGATAAGGTGACCACCATTCTCTCTAAAGAAATGCTCTGAATCAGTTTCCAATTGGTGACATTGAACTACTCAGCCCATAACTCCCAACAAAACTGTAAATTGATTTGTTAATTCGGATGCAAGCATGTTTTAATTTCTTGATAGTGGGTGTCTCTCCATTGGAATCTTAAAACTACTTACAACCAAAGAATTATCACAGTAGAAATCTCATGCATGTGATATTCATGTCAGAACGAGAAAATCTGAGATGCCGCCCCTTAGGTCTAACCAATGTTCTTCTCACTACCAAATAAACAATGGAATGAAATTTCCGAGGGTCCAAAGTAAAATTGTTAGGAGTCGCGGCTCCCCGATGGGTCGCTGTGATTTACTTCCGGTGCCTCGGACGTCCCGGCCGTTTCCATGACGACTGGGACGTCACTTCCACCTCTTACGTCCCGGTTGCCTGGGCAACAACCGGGACGCTCTGTAGTCTGCCGCAGCGCCAGCCCAGCTGTTCTACAGCCGGGCGCATGCGCGCAGTAGAAATTTCTCGTATTATTATATATCTATATATAATCTTAGCAGGATAGTGCTTTCTAGGGGAAATATTGCCCACGTCTGAGAATCCTGTTTTAGAGGTTTTGCTTTTATTTCTACGCATATGTCTGTTACTTGGGATAGCCTGATATGTATTGGGAGGAGTCTCGCTGCACACTGCTTTGATTGGTTCTTCTCGCTACTTAAGGCAGTGAGGACAGAGCCTCACAGCCAGTTATAGCTCCCAGTGTAGTTAGGCTTCTGTTCCCTGTTTTCCTGCTCCTGTGCTGTGTTCTAGATCTGATCACCCGTGTATGACCCCTGGCTTGTTTCTATACCCTGTTGTATTGCCTGTGACCTCTGACCTCGGCTTTGTATCTGGATTGGTTGTCTGCTGCCGGCCCTTGACCCTTGCCTGGATTTCACTCTGCTGTTTATTATTACTCCCTAGTCAGTGCACATTTCACGACCCTCCGTTTGTCTGCAGCCAAGTCTGTCCCCACCACTAAGGGCTCCAGTGAACACCAGACTTTTGGAGCAGACTCCGGGTTTTGTCGTGCTGGCTGGAGGGGTTCCTAACAAAAATTCACATAATGGAATCAACAAAACAATTTTAGACAAAAGGAGCGTGAATATAGCTTCTAAAATTAGCAAAGTCTTATGTGTTCATAACTCAAACTCCATGGGGCAGCATTATTAGCCACTCTGAGAAATGAATAGAAACCAAAGAATTAACTAACCGGGTCAATGAACTTGCAATTTAACAAATCAATAAAGAACATTCCTTTTTTTTTAAAGGAAAAGACAAACACCTAATAAAATTAGCAAATTATTTAGGCTGTCTAAAATGCTTTCCTAAAACTCAAAGAAAGACAACTGCCGGTAATGCCTGGCAAAGTATTTACTTCCTTATAATAGAAGCTGTATGGACATGGGTAACTCAGGGCATTCCAAGGAAAGTGTAACCTGGTTGGAAAAAGTTCTTCTGACCCCTAATGCAAAAATTATGTTATTTTGTTTTTCAGAGTTCGATATTCTTAGATGAGCTATAAGTGGTGGACTTTTTAAAGGCATTCAAATTTTTGTGAATTTCCACTCTTCCTTATTAGTCACAAAACATAGTAAATGTTATATCATTTAGATTACATGGAATGAGAATAAAATGTGGATTTCTGTAAAGCAAAAAAACCTCAAAGTGCTGCCTGCTATGGCTTCATATGAACCATAATGAGTTTCAATTTCCCCTTTACATATAAACAAGAGCGTCCATCTGATGGCCTGACAACGGATGCAGTCATCCAAAACATTTTTTGTAGTCTCAACTTCCATGAAAGGTTTATGGACTCTGTTGGCTGACATGATTTTTTGAACAGTTTTCAGCCAGTAAATACATAACAGGGATGCAGCTCGCTTCATAGAAACACTTGGGCAGCACTGCTCTAAACTACAGCTTGTGTGACTCTCATTTATGTATTAACTAATGCGTGATATCGAGGGGCCATGGAGGCTGCGTATTTTATATAGCAAAACATTACATTTTCATTTCATTAATTACATTTATTGATATGTGTATATTCATACTTTTCCTTCTAGACTTGAGAAAAAGGCATCTATCTAAGATGAACGTATCAGTTTCTGGCACCTCTGAGCTGGTGGTAATTATGCGGCCCTTCAGACATCGATAGAATCAAGCAGTCTTATATATCAATTTCCATTCCTTATAAGTTATTAGTTCATCTTCAACGCGCCACATGAAATACCCCAATCTTCCCACATTCATCAATCGATCAATTCATCAAATGGAACAAAAATCCTCCTTCCTCATTCAGTACCATCATGTACATTAATCACTGCACACTGAGTAATAAATACATTACGTGGCTGAAATCTCAATAAAGAAAGTTTTGGCTCTATATTTTTCTAAACTTGTAAATGTTGTCCACTGAGATGTTTGTTGAATTTACCTGAATTATCAACAGAAATGCATCTACAGAGTAAATGACTCTAACTGTGCTGGTACTGCCAGGAAAACAGTGTTTTAAGTAACATTAAAGGTGATGAAAATCCATATTTCTTTAGTTATCTTTCCATGAAATAATAGATGTTTTATGACTACAATATGGTCACTCTATAATGATCTTTTAAATTTGTGATTTAGTAGAACTCCTAACTTTATATTACCAAATTAAATACATACACTTGTTGTAGGCTTGGGATAACAGATATTTGGGTGATATGCAAATCATGTAACATCATTTCCTGTTCTGTAACATCTTGTTATACATAAAGACAGAGCAGATATTGTTTCACAGATCATCTCATAAACGTGTAGATTAGAACTAAACACAGGAACAATGAGGACTTTACAGATCCTGTTTATATCACTAACATGTTTATCAGGTGATCATATGACACATTTTCTTGGTGATCAATAGAGCTTTCTAATAAATCCATTATTATTATCACTGAAGTGAAAAGTCTGTGACGTTCTCAATTTCTATTGTCTATTTTTCAGATGTCCTGTGTGATGAACAACTTGTCCAGTCAGACCCAGTGGTGGTAAAGCCGGAAAACTCTCATAAACTGTCCTGTAAAGGTTCCGGATTCACTTTCAGCAGCTATTGGATGGACTGGGTTAGACAGGTTCCTGGCAGAGGGTTACAATGGGTGTCTGCTATTAATAGTGGCGGGGGGGGGAGCACATTCTATCATGATTCTGTTAAAGGACGATTCACAATCTCCAGAGATGATAATAATAACATGGTATATCTGCAAATGGACAACATGATAACTGAAGACACTGCTGTGTATTACTGTGCTAGAGACACACTGATAGAAAACATCACATGACTGTATCAAAAACTTGTCCATCACTTTTCTTTTTTGTCTGTAGGTGGCAGCATATACTGTATATAAAACACCGTAAAAGTGGATGAAAACAAAAATGTAATACGAATATGTGAAATGATCAGAAAAAGTATAAACTAGCAAACATATAAATGTAAATATTAAGCAGCAATAAATCAGTAATTGTAGTCTTTATCATCAGATGTTACGAATTATTTGCACTTAAATAAGCACATAAAATTGCATACATTTTATATTTCCTTTTAGATTTTAAACAAATATTTAGTATTGGTAATATTATTATTCAAATTATTAATATTATTCTAATTATTATTGTTATCATCTTTTAACAGCTGGTAAATGTTTTTGATTATATTTATTTAACAGAGTGGAGTGTTTACACATATAAAGTCATAAATATCAGTTCTTAACCACATCTTAAAATATATGTTTGTGTGATTTGTTATTCCAAGCCAGAAATGCCTCAGTTCACAACTGCAAATAGGGGCAGATCATGATTAGGTTTTGTCAAGTCTATAATGAAAAAAGACAAGGCTGCATGACGTTGTGATTTAAAGCAGTTTATTTTGTACAACACAATTAATATACCAAATACATAATGTACAGTTTAAATGTGTCTATTTGTATAGAAATGTCTGATGCAAATATGCACCCATCATCATCATCAATACAGAAACTTGCACCAGACTTATGGGTCCCACAAAGATATACTTCATAAAAGGCGTATTGTGAAACTACCTGGTGCTATTTATGAACTTGTGTGATTGAAGCATAGAGACACTTGTGATCCATTCTCCTTTCTGTGTACTCTGAACTGTCATTGACTTGCTGCCTTACAGATTATTGTCATTTGTTGTTCCAATGTATTTGCTTAACATATGTTATTGTATTCTGTGTGTTTTTATGTTAATTGTTACATAAGTTATACAAGTTATTCTTAAATGTTGCCAGATGAAGTGTTTAATCAGGGATAAGAGATAACAAGATGTCTGGGTTAAACAATTAAAATTAGCGCATGGACATGGTTAAATCTTATCAACTTCTGGATTGCCATCTATGGATAAACTGTGGTTTGGTTGCAGGAATCTGCCTAGATCATTTCATAGAACCCACTAGGATGCGCGGCTCTCACACATATCTTTAAGATGTGTGGATGTCAAATTCGGAAACATCTCTAAGGGTCATGGTAGAAACATCTTACTGTTCTGAACTTACATGTGAATGCCCATGACCTGCCTCTCCAATCACAAGGTGCGGTGCAGATTTTATGCAAGTTGGAGCAAATGGTCTTGTGTTCAACTCTAAATGAGGTCCCAAATGTCTGACCCACCTGAGATAAGGTGAACACCATTCTCTCTAAAAAAATGCTCTGAATCAGTTTCCAATTGGTGACATTGAACTACTATCAGCCCATAACTCCCAACAAAACTGTAAATTGATTTGTTAATTTGGATGCAGGCATGTTTTAAGTTCTTGATAGTGGGTCTCTCTCCATTGGAATCTTGATACTACTTACAACCAAAGAATTATCACAGTAGAAATCTCATGCATGTGATATTCATGTCAGAACGAGAAAATCTGAGTTGCCGCCCCTTACGTCTACCCAATGTTCTTCTCACTACCAAATAAACAATGGAATGAAATGTAAAAGGGTCCAAACTAAACTTCACATAATGGGATCAACAAAACAATTTTAAACAAAATGAGCATGAATATAGCTTCTAAATTGAGCAAAGTCTTATGTGTTTATAACTCAAACTCCATGGGGCAGCACTATTAGCCAATTTGAGAAATGAATAGAAACCAAAGAATTAAGTAACGGGGTCAATGAACTTACAATTTAACAAATCAGTAAAGAACCTTCCTTTTTTTTAAAGGAAAAAGACATACACCTAATAAAACTAGCAAATTATTTAGGCTGTCTAAAATGTTTTCCTAAAACTCAAAGAAAGACAACTACCGGTAATGCCTGGCAAAGTATTTACTTCCTTATAATGGAAGCTGTATTGACATGGGTAACTCAGGGCATTCCAAGGAGAGTGTAACCTGGTTGGAAAAAGTTCTTCTGACCCCTAATGCAAAAATTATGTTATTTTGTTTTTCAGAGTTCAATATTCTTAGATGAGCTATAAGTGGTGGACTTTTTAAAGGCATTCAAATTTTTGTGAATATCCACTCTTCCTTTATTATTAACATGGTAAATGTTATATCATTTTAGATTACATGGAATGAGAATAAAATGTGGATTTCTGTAAAGCAAAAAAAACTCAAATTGCTGCCTACTTTGGCTTCATATGAACCATAATGAATGTCAATTTCCCCTTTACATATAAAGAAGAGCGTTCATCTGATGACCTCTCATCGGGTGCAGTCATACAAAAGATTTTTTGTAGTCTCAACGTCCTTGAAAGTTTTATGGACTCTGTGGGCTGACATGATTTTTTTTTAACAGTTTTCAACCAGTAAATACATAACAGAGATGCAGCTCTCTTCATAGAAACACTTGGACAGCACTGCTCTAAACTACAGCTTGTGTGACTCTCATTTATGTATCAATGAATGCGTGATATAGAGGGGCCATGGAGGCTGCGTATTTTATATATCAAAACGTTACATTTTCATTTCATTAATTACATTTTTTGATATGTGTATATTCATACTTTTCCTTCTAGACTAGAGGAAAAGGCATTCATCTAAGATGAATGTATTAGTTACAGAGCTGGTGGTAATTATGCAGCCCTTCGGACATCGATAGACTCAAACAGTCATATATAATATTCCACCCGTTGCGTTTCATTATAAGTTATTAGTTCATCTCCAATGCGCCACATGAATTACCCTAAAGCTCAAAGATCCATCGGCCGATCAATTCATCAAATGGAACAAAAATCCTCCATCCTTATTCAGTACCATTATGTACATTAATCATTGCACACTAAAAAATAAATACAGTACGTGGCTGAAATCTCAATAAAGAAAGTTGTGGTTCTTTATTTTTCTACAATTGTAAATGTTGTCCACTGAGATTCTTGTAGAAATTACCTGATTTACTACTAGAATTACATCTACAGAGTAAATGACTCTAACGGTGCTGGTACTGCCAGGAAAACAGTGTTTTCAGTAACATAATGTCACTCACCGGACCGTGAGTGCCTCTACGCTGGTGCGTGGCTCCCTAGCCTTCCTGCCGGCACCTATCCTGAACCGCGGCCATCCGCCATCCTGATGGACTGCGCATGCGCAGCACCCAAGAACTCTTGTGTCCTTTGCTTTTATCTAATTGGTTGATCAGGCAACTCTCCCTATTTAAGGCACCTGTGCTCATTACCTCATGGCCTGATCTTGAGTCTCATTCCCTGTGAGTCTCTGAAGGTGTTCCCTGTGTTCTACTAGTGTGTTCAGTTTCCTGCTGATTCCTGTACTACTCATCGCTGGTCTCCCTACCCGCTACAGTCTCCTGTGTACTACTAGTATCTTCAGTTTCCTTTGGATTCCCTGTACTATTCATCGCTGGTTTCCATACCTGCTACAGACTCCTGTTTCCTGCCTGTGTTCTCAGCTGGACACTGATTACCGGTTCTACTCACCTGTGGATCCTACACTCGTCTCAGCCGTTCAGCGTCTCTGCAGTCCCTGCATCTTCCTATGGACAGACTGTTCTACTGAATAGCGGTATGCCTATCTGTTATTGACTTTTTACGTTTACTCTGCATATCCGCTGGGACAAGTTTCTCTTCTCAGCAGCGGTATCCATACCCGCTATAGACTGCTATTGTTACGCTGCATATCTGTTTGGAACTATCATATTACTCAATCGTTATATGCATCCTTGTGATTGACTATCCGTTATTGGCCTGCATATCTATGCTGAGCAAGTCTCTACCAAGCAGCGCCACACATACCGTTATAGACTTTGCTGGATACGCTGCATATCATTTGGGATCAAGTTCCTCTGTGCTCTCAGTGCCTTCATTCTATTATCCTTGTGTGCCTCCACTCATCGACACCTGTACACATCCTCACCTATTAAGCAGTGGTACAACTTGCTGTACGCAGACCACTGACTTCCCTGCTACCTACCTGCACCTGGACAATAAATTGATTTGAGCAGCTTCCACTTTTGTATTTGTCTGAGAGGCATGTTGGTGTCAGTAGCTGAGAGGGGGTACTGGCACTGAATTGCTGTTTGGAGGCTTCTGGGGTACCTCTTTGGTAAGTTGGCTCTCAATTTAAAAACACATATGTATGGCCCAAATATATGGGGCTCTCATTGTTTAGAGTAGGACCATCCTATTAGCAAAAGCGCCTTGGTGTGGCGGATGGCTTAAACATACATTTGCAAATGTGTGCAACAAAGACTTTTGCATTTTTATCTACAGTAGAAATGGCAGATCTGTTGCTGGCTATAGCAGTGTGCTGGGGGAAAAAATGTTGTGTGTATGTTCCTTGTAGGATAACCCCACCCTTTCAAGCACCTGTTATGGCCTATAAATTGATTTGAGCAGCTTCCACTTTTGTATCTGCACCTGGACAAGTCTTCTCACCATAAGCAGTGGTACAACTTGCTGTACGCAGAACACTGACTTCCCTGCACCTTCCTGCATCTACTCACGTCCAGCCTGATCTCCGTGTTCAAGTCTGCCTTTCCATTATATCAGCTAGTCGCTGACTCATTGACCAAGATAGCTGCAAGTCACTGACTTTCCTATTCTGTATTGGCATCCTCTCTCCATCTGCTGTGATATATGTTCCGCTAGTCACCCTGCTACCAGAGGACCGTTGTGTTAACTTCACCACTCTGGTAAGCCCAGTAATCTGGTGAATTCCTGGGCAAGACTCCTAGTGCCCGTGACACATAATAGGTGATGAAAAAACATTTATTTTGCTATCTTCCCATGAAATGATGGGTGTTTAATAATTACACTTACCGTCATTCACGGTTAATTCAGTGATTTGATAGAAATCCTATTTATTTTTTATTTTTTTTAAAGAACAAACAAACAAGGTACTACCTCCTAACTAATTAATTACCCCAACTATCTAATCATATGAAATGTGTCCATACAAGACAAGATCATGCGAACCATTATAAACAAGTAGATCAAACAAAGTACCGTATTTCCTCAAGTATAAGACGCACCCATGTATAAGACGCACCTTAATTTTGGGGTCCAAAATGAAAAAAAAGATGTATTACATAAAGGCTGACAGCTCCGAGACTGTGGGAGGCGCCTGAAGGACCTTAAGGTCCTTTTGCCAATCAGCAGGGACACGCTGTTCAACACAGCCAGCGGGGACACAGCCAGCAGGACACGCTGTTCCAAACAGCCAGCGGGGACACAGCCAGCAGGACACACTGTTCAACACAGTCAGTGGGGACACAGCCAGCAGGACACGCTGTTCCAAACAGCCAGCGGGGACACAGCCAGCAGGACACGCTGTTCCAAACAGCCAGCGGGGACACAGCCAGCAGGACACGCTGTTCCAAACAGCCAGCGGGGACACAGCCAGCAGGACACGCTGTTCAACACAGCCAGCGGGGACACAGCCAGCGGGAGATGCTGTTCAACACAGCCAGCGGGGACACAGCCAGCAGGACACGCTGTTCAACACAGCCAGCGGGGACACAGCCAGCGGGACATGCTGTTCAACACAGCCAGCGGGGACACAGCCAGCGGGACATGCTGTTAAACACAGCCAGCGGGGACACAGCCAGCGGGGACTCCTCTCTCACACCGACTTCCGACTTCTTTATTGAGGTAAGTAGCGCTTGCAGTGTATAAGACGCACCTTTTTTTTAGACCCAAAAAGGTGCGTCTTATACATGGAGAAATACGGTACATAACTAGTATAACAATGTATTACAACTTATCAAGTTGTAATCAGTAACGCTCAACAGGTTGTTAACAAATTAATAACTCACAAACAAATCTGCACATATACGCATTAATGTTATACTTAGCTGGAAGCTAAATACAACATTAATGACTTCTTAACCCAAACCGATCGTCCTCGTGAGGATGAAGAACATATTATGACTTGTACTAGTGGTGCCAAACCTTGTGGCAGTTATGCATTGCTTTACCGCTTTCATACATAACCCACTCGTGCCTCCATACTTCCGTCACCAGATTAGTCCAATGTAGGATATTAGGGGGGTCCGAACCCATCCAACTCCTATCTATAAACACCTTTGAAAGAGATACAGCCTAGCGCAGGTTTTTTTCCTTTTTTTGATATATCAGTTCATTTGAATTACCTTCCTGCTGCTGGAGATTGTGATACAGTCTAGCGCAGGTTTTTTCCTACCTTTGAAAGAGAAGTCAAAATAAATATATATTTAAAAAGCGGGTTGCCTAGGCTCTCTGCGAGTGTGGTACCAAATAGACAGACCTTGGGACAAAGTGGATGGGACACAGGAATCGTGGAAGTGATGCAGTCCCATACCTTTAACCAAATAGACTGGGGTGACCCTGCAACTATGACACTCAGGACTATCAGGTCGACCCATCCTGCACAGCCTTGTTGGGATCATTTATACTCTATGCACCATGTAGAAGTGTATTTGCTGAAAACAGGGAGAGGAAGTAGTGTCTCTGGTACCCCCTATCGCCATACTCCACTCCTCATCAATGATTACACTCAGATCAGTCTCCCATTGACCATGTAGTAAGTCCAGGCCCCCCAAGGACACCTGGGGTAACAATAATACATACAGAACAGATACTGTCCTACAAGAACCCACAGAGTGCTTTACAATTTTAACAGGAGAGTCTTAAAGTTGGGGCAATCCCTTTGGAACTTTGCACTCAGGGTATGATGTAATTGCAAAGTAATGGAAGAATGCTGAGTGAAATCCTATCTGTATAATGCCTAAATAAATATAAACACTTGTTTTAGGCTCGGGATAAGAATCCAAGCAGTACGGCACACCTGCATTTAAGTTCCACTCGCGTTCCTGAAGTAAAATGTAGACTCTCCACTATTAGTAATCAGCATAAATTAATCACTACTCCAACTCCTCAAAATATGGTCCTCCCATTTTGTAAATCATGAATATTTTGGTGGTCACTGCTTTCACTGAGATAAAAAAGTGAGTCTCAAGTAACACCATTATCACAGAAAATTAATTGTCAGAGCATTAAAATGTAATGTATGGAAGATGTATCCAGCACATGCTGAATTTGCAGATATATGTACAATATAAATATTTGGTGTAGATATTTGGGGTGATATGCAAATCATGTAACATCATTTCCTGTTCTGTAACATCTTGTTATACATAAAGACAGAGCAGATATTGTTTCACAGATCATCTCATAAACGTGTAGAATACAATTAAACATGGGAACAATGAGGACTTTACTGATTTGTTTTATATTACTAACATGTTTATCAGGTAATCAATAGAGCTTTCTAATAAATCCATTATTGCTATCACTGAAGAGAAAAGTCTGTGATGTTCTCAATTTCTATTGTGCATTTTTCAGGTGTCCTGTGTGATGAACAACTTGTCCAGTCAGACCCAGTGGTGGTAAAGCCGGGAAACTCTCATAAACTGTCCTGTAAAGGCTCCGGATTCACTTTCAGTAGCTATTGGATGCACTGGGTTAGACAGGTTCCTGGCAGAGGGTTACAATGGCTGGGTGATATTAGAGGTGATGGAGGAAGCACAAACTATCATGATTCAGTTAAAGGACGATTCACAATCTCCAGAGATAATAATAATAACATGGTATATCTGCAAATGGACAACATGAAAACTGAAGACACTGCTGTGTATTACTGTGCTAGAAACACACTGATAAACAACATCACATGACTGTGTCAAAAACTTGTCCATCAGTCTTTCTTTTTGTCTGTAGGTGGCAGCACAGACATATAAAAAAACAAATCAAAAGTGGATGAAAGCACAAATGTAATATGAATATATAAAATTATCAGGAAAGGATAAACTAGCAAACATATAAATGCAAATATTGTGCAGCAATAAATCAGTAATTGTAGTCTTTATCACCAGATGTTACTAATTACTAAAGCACCTATATAAGCACTTAAAATTGCATTCTTTTTATATTTTTTTTTAGATTTAAAACTATTATTTAGAAATAGTAATATTATTATTCTATTATTATTATTATTATTATTATTATTATTAATAATATTTTTATTATTCTAATTATTATTATTGTTATCATGTTTTAACAGCTGGCAAATGTTTTTGATTATATTTTTTTTTAGCAGAGTGGAGTGTTTACACATATAAAGTAATAACACGGGATGCGGCTGCATCAGCGCACAGGCGGCCGCATCACAGGACACGCGATGCGGCCGCGTCATCAATGACGCGGCCGCATCTTGTGTCATGTGATGCGGCCGCCTGTGTGCCTCCCGGGCTTCCCTCTCCCAGTCCGCGCCTGGTGACAAGCTTATCAAAATGGCCACTGAGCTCCATTTTATTGTATTTATACTTTTCTGTGTGTATTGTAAAATGTTATCTGATCAAAGGATGGACAGAGAATTCTCCACATATTATGCCAGGGCGGTGACTCAGATGCTTCTGTACATGAGTGAGAATATATTCTTTCTTATCCGTAATTTACCAAAAGCTGAAAACATGATATTGCCCTTATATGTAAGTTGATTCTAAGACCCCTTGTTCTCCGAGTATAAAAATGGACTGTAGCCAGAGAGACCCTTACATCATGACTGGACCTTGATAAAGAAAGAAACCTATTGTTTTTCCAGCTTTAGTATGAAAGAGGGGTCCTGGAAATTGACTGTTACTTGAACACATTGGAAGCTAAATATTTGATTTTTTTACTTTTTCTTTTATGTTATATTTATTGTAAAAATAAAGGTAAACGTCACAATAAATCTTACATTCAGGAGTCATTAACTCTTTGAAACTAAAAGAACCTCATTCAACCTGGAATATTTAATAGCGCTGCTCGGCAGGGTTTCAAAGGTTAATCTCTAATTGTAAGAGATTTGTGAATGGGCTGGAAGACCTGTGTCTCTGTCTCACCTGTCAGTGAGGGAGAACTGTATTTTGTGTGTTTCTGGCTCACCGGAGAGAAAAGGAGATTTATGATCAGATAATCACACTGATGGTTTGTTTGCTTGTTTGTCTGTCGTACTAGAAACATGCTTTGTGAAGGGAGAAAAAATGGAAAATTTGAAAAAGTAATACCTGCATCGAGTAATTGCAAACTTTGGAAAAAATGCAAAAAAGTTTGAAAAATTGTAAAAAATTTGGTCAATCGCTGCAAAGAGGGAAAGAAAGGAAATTATTGCATGCAGACATTACAAACAGTTCAAGTCTATGTGACTTTTTGCAGCTGAAAAATTGTTGTTTCACACTGGGGAATATGAGACACCCCAAAACACTTGTACTGCAAAATATTCAAAAAAATGCCTCCTCTATCCTCCTCTCTTCCTGCTCTAACAATTGCTAGAAGAATTGCTAGCAGAATTTCAATAATAATAGAAAGAATAAGGTATACAATAATTGCTCTGTCCCTGCTCTACTACAGCCTGTGACCTAACCCTGCTCTCTCCCTCTGTCAAATGGCGATGGATTGCTGTGGAGGCGGGTATTTATGCATTTCAAATATCGCGAGAACCGAGCTCTGAGATCCGACGACGTCACAATGACGTTTTGCCTTGATTTCGAATCCAAATGGGCGGGAGAGTATCAAGCCTGCTCGGCTCGGTACTCGGATAGGCTAAGTTCGGGTGGGTTCAGATCTTGGGGAACCGAGCCCACCCATCTCTAATTTTAATGAGCAGCTATCTCACTATGTAAGTGTTTTTCTTCATCCAACTGGGGGAGTATTTGATTTGGGAAAAATCAGTTCAATGAAACCATGTATGATGGGCTTTTCCTAAGAAGTGATGGTTTAATATTATTGTTTATGAAACTCATTTTTACAGGAAACACTTGTGGGAAGGGTTTTGAATGCAGGTCTGAATCAAATATCATAGACAGGGATATGATTATTATCCTTTATTTGTTAGGCGCCACAAGAGTTCCGCAGTGCCGTACAATGCACAGACAATAGACAGTACAGGGTAAAACATTACTGAGCAGTAAACAAAAATACCAACAGTTCAGAAGCTCCAAGCAGGCTAATGCAGAAAGGACGGAGCCGAAGAGTAGGTAAGGACACAGGAGGGAAGAGGGCCCTGCTCAAATGAGCTTACATCCTAAGGGAGGGTGAACAAAACTCAGGTACAAGAGGGGCCAGTTGATGTAATGGAGAAAAGAGGGGACGGGAGGAGGGAGGGGAGAGCCAGTTAGGTGGAAGGATGGTAGGCTTTGAGGAAGAGGTGGGTTTTTAGTGCCCGTTTGAAGGAGCTTAGAGTGGGAGAGAGACGGACGGAACGAGGGAGATCATTTCAGTGAAGGAGGGCAGCCCGGGAGAAGTCTTGGATTCTGGAGTGGGAAGAGGTAATCAGAGAGGCGGAGAGGCGACGGTCATTGGCCGAGCGCAGTGAGCGGGCAGGAGTGTGAATGGAGAGGAGGTTGGAGATGTAGGGGCAGTAGACTGGGAGAGAGCCTTGAATGTGGTGGTCAGGAGTTTGAAGATGATTCTGTAGGGGATGGGGAGCCAGTGTGTCACTCACCGGACCGTGAGTGCCTCTTCCCGGACATTTAGGAACCGTGGCCGTCCTCCATCCTGAGGGTCTGCGCATGCGCAGCCCTTTCCTATACTTCAGTGTATGTCCCTTTAACTCAATTGGCAGATCAGGCAACACTCCCTATATTAAGCACCTGTGGTCAACACCACGTTGCCTGATCTTGGAGTCTCATTTCCTATGAGTCTCTGAAGGTGTTCCTGTATTCCTCGTGTTTTCAGCGCTGCTGATTCCTGTGGTTTCCAAACCACTTCTACCTCTGTGGTTTCCAAACCACTTCTACTACTGTGGTTCCCATACCGCTTCTACCATCAACTGTATCATCGTGACTGTTTGCTGATTCCTATCCGCCGCCTCCGTGCACTACAGTCTTCCAAACCACTTCAACGCTATTACTTATCATTGTGACT
Source organism: Mixophyes fleayi (assembly GCF_038048845.1). Taxonomy (NCBI): domain Eukaryota; kingdom Metazoa; phylum Chordata; class Amphibia; order Anura; family Limnodynastidae; genus Mixophyes; species Mixophyes fleayi. Next base: position 310,714,754 of record NC_134402.1, on the reverse strand, counting down.
GTTTGCTGATTCCTATCCGCTGCCTCCGTGCACTTCAGTCCTCTAATCCACATCATCGCTATTATATCTCACTGTGACTGTTTGCTGGTTCCTACCCGCTGCCTCTGTGCACTCCAACCGTTACTTTACATCCACTCACCTGTTCCTCATCAAGTCCGTGAGCTGATTCCTATCCGCTGCCTCCGTGCACTACAAGCCTTCAGCCTGCAACTCGCCTGTGTTCATTATCGTGGCTGTTAGCTGTTGTCTATCCGCTGCTTCCGTGCACTACAGCCTCCAGCCTACAACTCGCCTGTGTTCATCATCGGGATTGTTAGCTGATGTCTACCCGCTGCTTCCGTGCACTACAGCCTCCAGCCTACAACTCGCCTGTGTTCATCATCGTGACAAGTTAGCTGATTCCTATCCGCTGCTTCTGTGCACTGCAGTCTCTTCTCAGCTCTCCTGTGTTTCCTCGAGACTGCTGCTCTCATTGCCATTTGCTACTCTCCGTGATCAACAGCTCCTGGTCTACTCTGCTCTCCCGTGTTCCAGCGCTACTGACAACTATTGGTTGCTACTGGTTACCTCCGTGTACCGCAGAGTCCTGCTGCTGCTGACCGCGCTATCACCCATCTACTGCTGATCCGCTCTCCACGCCTTCACGTGTTCCGCAGGTCTACCCTCCTGTCAGCATTGGAGTTATATCTCATCAACTACTCCTCTGCTGGATCATCTCCACTCTCCTGGGTCCTCCTTGAGTCCAGTTCCACGTGTTACTGATTCCTGTGGATTCGTGTCCCTGTTGGTCTACTTATCTGTGCGCTGCACCTACTGACCGCTGCCTCAGCTATCCTGGGACTTCTCATCCAGCCGGCCTCCTGCCGCTCAGGTATCTCTGCACTCCTATCTGACTGCCTGCTTCTGAACCACGGTATGCATACTTCTCATTGACTGTGCTGGTGTATTGCATATCTTGCTGGACTGTGTTGGTTCTCCTCTGGAGTCTGCTATCCGCTGAGTCTATTGCCATCATTGACTGTGTTAACTTGTGCTGGACTACTTCAAGAGACTTTCTATATTTGCAGACCTGTTCAGTCATTTATATATATTGTGTATGTTACTGTGGATCGTATATAAGGTGCCTGTGTATATCCTGTGTTGCAGTCTCTCCCCGTGCACCTCCTCACATATATATTCAGTGGTACAACTTGCTGGTAGCAGACCACTGATCCCTGTTTCCAGTATCACCTGTTCCAGTATCCTCTCACATAGCAGTGGTACAACTTGCTATCGCAGACCACTGACTCCCCGGATACCTCCACTTGGATTCCACTCCTTCACTCAGACAGCGGTACCACTTGCTATCCGCAGACCGCTGACTCTCATCACCTACTCGTTTCTGTTGGACATTCCTCCTCACTATAGCAGTGGTACAACTTGCTACCGCAGACCACTGACTACCTTCACGTGTCCTTGTCCTACAGTTCCTCGTGTACCATTACCTCCATATTACCAGTGCTGCTAGTCATAGACTTTCCTGTGCATCTCATCATCTGCTGCTTCCTGGTCCGTGATCACCCAGCTACCAGAGTACCCTATTACCATCTACATTGCTCTGGTAAGCCTACCACCTGGTGATCCCTGGGTAAAGACTCCTAGTGCCCGTGACACAGTGTAGGGCAAAGCAGAGAGGGAAAGCGGAGGAGGAGCGGCGAGAGAGAAAGATGAGTCTAGCAGCCGCGTTAAGAATAGAGCGGAGGGGGGCGAGGTGGGAGAGGGGGAAGCCAGTGAGGAGGAGGTTGCAGTAGTCGAGGCGTGAGATAATGAGAGCGTGGATGATAGTTTTGGTGGCATCCTGAGAGAGAAAAGGCCGGATGCGGGCAATGTTGCGAAGTTGAAAGCGACAGGCTTGGGCAAGGGATTGAATGTGGGGGGTAAAGGAGAGAGAGGAGTCGAAGGTAACGCCAAGGCAGCGAAGTTGGGTGACAGAGGAGATGGAGGTGTTGTTGACAGTGATAGAGAGGTCATGGTGGAAGGGGAGCCTGGGAGGAGGAAAGACAATTCTTTCTGTTTTAGAGATGTTAATTTTAAGAAAGCACAAGGACATCCAGGAGGAGATGGCCGAGAGGCAGTCGGATACACGAGAGAGAAGGGAGGGGGAGAGATAGGGTGAGGAGATGTAGAGTTGGATGTCGTCAGCGTGAAGGTGATACTGAAGACCGAAGGAGGAGATGAGAGCACCAAGGGAGGAGGTATAGAGCGAAAATAGAAGAGGGCCGAGAACAGAGCCCTGAGGGACTCCAACAGGGAGAGGGGAGGGGGTGGAGGAGGAGTCAGACGTGGATACAGAGAAGGAGCGGTTCGCGAGGTATGAGGTGAACCAGGCGAGGACAGAACCAGATAGGCCAAGAGAGAGAAGAGTTTGTAGCAGGAGGGGGTGGTCAACGGTGTCGAAGGCCGCAGAGAGGTCGAGGAGGATGAGTAGGGAGAAGTGACCCTTGGATTTGGCTAATAAGAGGTCGTTGGTAACTTTGGCCAGGGCAGTTTCAGTGGAGTGGTGGGGGCGGAAGCCTGATTGGAGAGGGTCGAGGAGGGAGTAGTCCGAGAGGTGTTTGGTGAGGCGGCTGTAGTTAATCCTCTCAAGTAGTTTGGAGGCAAAGGGGAGAAGTGAGATAGGACGATAGTTAGCAGGTGAGGTGGGGTCAAAATTAGTTTTTTTGAGGATAGGAGAGATAAGAGCGTGTTTGAATGAGGAGGGGACTACTCCAGAGGAGAGTGAAAGGTTGAAGAGGTGAGCGAGGTAAGAGCAGGCAGTGGAAGAGAGAGAGCGCAGGAGGCGAGAGGGGATAGGGTCGAGAGGACAGGTGGAGGGTGGAGAGGATAGAATAAGTGAGCGAACTTCTTCACCTGAGGTGGGGCAGAAGGAGCACCAGGGTTGGATGTTAGGGGGAGGGGGGGGGAAGAGAGGGATGGGAGGAGGAGATGTTAAGTCTGATGGCCTCGATTTTGGAAGTGAAAAAGGTGGCGAGGTCAGAGGCGGAGAGGGAAGGCGGGATGGGAGGGGGGGTGGAGAGAGGAGGGAGTTGAAGGTGGCAAAGAGACGGCGAGGATTGGAGGAGTGAGAAGAAATGAGGGACTTAAAGAAGGATTGTTTAGCAAGGGAGAGGGCGGAGCAGAATGAGGTGAGGATAAATTTAAAATGGAGGAAGTCGGCCAGGGAGCGAGATTTTCTCCAGAGGCGTTCAGCAGTGCAAGAGCATTTTTGGAGGAGGCGGGTAAGGTTGGAGTGCCAGGGTTGGGGAATGAGGCAGCGCTGGCGGATGGAGGAGGCCGGGGCAACAGCATCAAGGGCAGTAGTGAGGGAAAGGTTGTAAAGAGAGGACGCCTGGTCAGAGCAGGTCAGGGAGGGAAGAGGTGAGAGGAGAGTTTCGAGAGAAAAGGAGAAAGCAGTAGGGTCAATAGCATCAAGGTTCCGCCTAGTGAAGGTTGATTTAGGCGAGGTGGGAGCTTGGCAAGAGGAGAGAGTGAAGGAGAGGAGATGGTGGTTGGAGAGTGGACAGGGAGAGTTAGAGAAGTCGGAGAGGTCACAGAGATGAGAAAAGACGAGGTCCAAGGCGTGACCATGAGAGTGGGTGGGAGAAGAGGTCCATTGGGTGAGGCCTAGTGAGGTGGAGAGGGCAAGAAGTTTGATGGTGGCAGGGTCAGAGCAGTTGTCAATGGGGATGTTAAAGTCACCAAGTATGATGGATGGAAGGTTGGAGGAAAGGTAGTGAGGGAGCCAGGCAGCGAAGTTGTCAAGGAAGAGGGAAGTAGGGCCAGGGGGTCGGTAGATGACAGAGAAGCAGAGGTGGATGGGGGAGAAGAGACGGATGGAATGTACTTCAAAGGAGGAGAAAGAGAGGGAAGGTATGGTGGGAATGACCAGAAAGGTGCAGCTGGGGGATAGGAGGAGGCCCACTCCACCTCCCGGACGCCCATCGGGTCTGGTGGAGTGGGTGAAGAAGAGACCCCCATAGGAGAGAGCAGCAGGTGAGACGGTGTCAGAGGTGGAGAGCCAGGTTTCAGTGATGGCAAGGAGGTTAAGAGAGTTGGAGATGAAGAGGTCGTGGATGGAGGGGAGTTTGTTGCAGATGGACCTGGAGTTCCAGAGGGCACATGAGAAGGGGAGGGAGGGAGGAGGGGAGATTCGGATAAGATTGTCAGGGTTGATGGAGCGAGGCGGAGGGCAAGAGGAGGGGCAGTGAGAGTTGGGGCCAGAAAGGTGGCGAGGGGAGTGGATGGGTATAGGAGCCGAGTGGGGCGGCATGGTGAGAGATAGGTTATGGAGGCAGAAGCAGGAGCACCAGAAGCACGAGGGTAGAGGTTTCAATGGGGTAGAGGTTTCAATGCATGAGGGTAGAGGTTTCAATGAAAACGAGGAAAAAACAGTAGGTGGGGACAAAACAGGTGACCAAATGAGCAATATGGTACAGCAATGGTGAGTGTGGGGCAGGGCACAGCAAGAGGACAATCAGAGAATAAAATGGAGAAGCAGAGCAAAAATAATAATAGGGAGAAGACAAAATGCAATACAATACAGTAAAATAAAATCAGCGTGGATAACAAAGAGGAAAAGGCAGAGTGTTCACCAGTGCAGCCAGAGCATGAGTGTTCACAGGAGCAGGATGTCCAGGATGGGGCTGGGATGCGAGTCCACAGGAGCAGAGGCCAGCGGAGGATGGATGGACGAGTCCCAGGAACGGAGATCAACAGCAGGGAGGAGAACGTTGAGGACCGACAGAGTCAAGCCAGGCCGGAGTGAAGACCAGACCAAGAGGCAGTAGGAAGCTGGAGCGAAGGCCGGATTACGGAGGCCACGTGTGGGTGAAGCAGGAGGCAGACAACGGTGGATAGTCCAGTCGGAGAGTCCCAAGAGCAAAGACCAACAGCAGGGAGGAGAACGTGGAGGATGGACAGAGGCAAGCCAGGCCGGAGGAGCGGGGACCAAACCAGGAGGCAGTAGGAGGCTGGAGAGGAGGCCGGATCCTGGAGGCCACGTGAGGCTGGAGCAGGAGGCCAAACAATGGTGGACAGTCCAGTCCGAGACACAGGCGAGGTCTCAGGAGCCGGGAAAGCTGAAGGCGGCAGGACCAGAGAAAGCAGAACATAGACAAGGTCGGAGCAGGGACCAGCTGAGAGGTAGGCCGAAGCCGCGGACTGTAGTAGATGGAGTTGGCGGCGGCCGGAAGTCCCACATCAATGGAAGTCGACAGGCGGCTAGACTGGGTTACAGCGTCAGATACATCTCGGCGGCCGGGAGTTAGGAGAGGAACATAGGAGGCCGAGCGGTTGTTTGGATGGCCCTCAGAGTAGAAGAGACCAGCTGGATGGATGGCCGAAGCCGAGGTCTGCAGTAGATGGAGGCTGCGGCGGCAGCGGCCGGTAGTCAGGCACGGAGGAAGAGGACGAAGCCATGGAAGAGGTCAGTGGAAGGCAGCGTGGAGAGGCACCCCAGGTAAGAAATACGGGGCCCAGATGGATGTTCCAAGCAGGGCTCCAGTGGGAGCTCTCAGCAGACACGTCTGCACCAGAGGAGGAGCTAGTACATAATAAATATACACAGTGTATATGATGTAAATATCAAGTCATATTGCTGAAAGCAAATGGCCATTGTCCTCCTCATGGCTAAGAATGTCCCATTAGAAACCCCTTTATTGCATTACAAAAATCTTGTAAACTGATATCTGACTGCTCAGGATAACAAGGTGCACCGGTGTGCTACTTCCATACTTCAGTGGGATGAAGTTATTCTCCATCACAAGTTATGACCATTTTGCCCTAGAAACCTTTGAGAGACGGTGGTAGTTTAGGCATATTTGCAAACATCAAGGAACACAGCAGCTCCACAAATGTATTTACAGTGTAGAATGTCTGTTGTGCCCTTCATAAATGTCTTCCATTGTCTTTTAAAAAGAGTAGGCAAAATGCCTAAGTTCACGAGAGATGCTGGGAGTGTACTTTGTTCAATTACAATTTAGTTTTGTAAAAGTGTATTTGTGTTTAGTTTTACCTACTTTTTAGATATATTACAGACACCTTGTCCATTATGCAAGGACCAGAAGGGTGGCTAAGGGGCCACTCCGCAGGTCACGTTAATTCATTACAAAAACCCAAATTGCCATTTATTTCAATGAAAAAATGGTAATGTCTAAGAGAGATCAGTGATATTCCATTTTCTCTAGTAGTGACCCCAGTTCTGCACTAATGATATTGGTTGCAGGTTGTCATTATAACAGGGGAACATATGCTTCTGGTTTCCCCATTTCATACATATTGGAAAAAGTAAAAATAGTGGTCACAGAACACTTTTTTCATGCATTAATGCACCATTTTTTCTGCTCACCACGTATATTAAACCACCCAATTCTACTATTTGGTAAATATGAGATGACAATTTGCAACATTTTTGAGTACATGGACTAAGAATAAAAGGCGGATTTCTGCAAAGCAAAAAAACTCAAAGAGCTGCCTACTATGGCTTCATATGAGCCGTCCATCTGATGCCCTGTCATCGGGTACAGTCATCCAAAACATTTTTTGTAGTCTCAACTTCCATGAAAGTTTTATGGACTCTGTTGGCTGGCATGATTTTTTAACAGTTTTCAGCCAGTAAATACATAACAGGGATGCAACTCTCTACATAGAAACACTTGGACAACACTGCTCTAAACTACAGCTTGTGTGACTCTCATTTATATATATCCTTCTAGACTAGAGGAAAAGGCATCCATCTAAGATGACTATATCAGTTACTGAGCTGGTGGTAATTATGCAGCCCTTCAGACATCGATAGACTCAAGCAGTCATATATGATATTCCACCCGTTGTGTTTCATTATAAGTTATTAGTTCATCTCCAACGCGCCACATGAATTACCCTAATGCTCCCTAATGCTCCCAGATCCATCGACCGATCAATTCATCAAATGGAACAAAAATCCTCCATCCTCATTCAGTACCATTATGTACATTAATCACTGTACACTAAATAATAAATACAGTACGTGGCTGAAATCTCAATAAAGAAAGTTGTGGCTCTATATTTTTCTACAATTTAAAATGTTGTCCACTGAGATGTTTGTTGAATTTACCTGATTTACCACCAGAAATGCATCTGCAGAGTAAATGACTCTAACTGTGCTGGTACTGCCAGGAAAACAGTGTTTTCAGTAACATAATAGGTGATAAAAAAACATTTATTTTGCTATCTTCCCATGAAATGATGGGTGTTTAATAATTACACTTAACGTCACTCACGGTTAATTCAGTGATTTGATAGAAATCTATCTTTTTTTTTTTTTAAAGAACAAACAAGTAACTACCTCCTAACTAATTAATTACCCCAACTATCTATTCATATGAAATGTGTCCATACAAGACAAGATCATGCGAACCATTATAAACAAGTAGATCAAACAAAGTACATAACTATTATAACAATGTATTACAACTTATCAAGTATTAGTAATAAGCATAAATTAATCAACACTCCAACTCCTAGCTATACACCTTATAAAGAGATAAAGCCTAGCACAGGTTTTTTTTTCCTTTTTTTGATATATTAGTTCATTTGAATTACCTTCCTCCTGCTGGGAGCTGTGATACAGCCAAGCGCAGGTTTTTTTCCTACCATTGAAAGAGAAGTCAAAATAAATATATATTTAAATAACGGATTACCTAGGCTCTCTTCGAGTGTGGTGCCAAATAGACAGACCTTGGGACAAAGTGAATGGGACACAGGAATCCTGGAAGTAATGCAGTCCCATACCTTAAGCCAAAAAGCCTGGGGCCACCCTGTAACTATGACACACAGGACAATCATGTCGACCCATCCTGCACAGCCTTGTTGGGATCATTTATACTCTATGCACCATGTGGAAGTGTATTTCCTGAAAACGGGGACCGGAAGTAGTGTTTCTGGTACCCCCTATCGCCATACTCCACTCCTCATCAATGATTACACTCAGATCAGTCTCCCATTGACCTCTTAGTAAGTCCAGGCCCCAAGAGGACACCTGGGGTAACAATAATACATACAGAACAGATATTGTCCCACAAGAACCAACAGAGCGCTATAGAATTTTAACAGGAGAGTCTTAAATTTGGGGCAATCCTGTTGGAACTTCGCACTCAGGGCATGATGATATGGCAAAGTAATGGAAGAATGCTGAGAGAAATCCTATCTGTATAATGCTTAACTAAATATAAACACTTGTTTTAGGCTCGGGATAAGAATCCAAGCAGGATGGTACACCTGCATTTAAGTTCCACTCGCGTTCCTGAAGTAAAATGTGGACTTATTAGTAATCAGCATAAATTAATCAACACTCCAACTCCTCAAAATATGGTCCTCACATTTTGTAAAACATGAATATTTTGGTGGTCACTGCTTTCACTGAGATAAAAAAGTGAGTCTCAAGTAACGCCATTATCACAGAAAATTAATTGTCAGAGCATTAAAATGTAATGTATGGAAGATGTATGCAGCACATGCTGAATTTGCAGATATATGTACGATATAAATATTTGGTGCAGATATTTGGGGTGATATGCAAATCATGTAACATCATTTCCTGTTCTGTAACATCTTGTTATACATAAAGAGAGAGCAGATATTGTTTCACAGATCATCTCATAAACGTGTAGATTAGAACTAAACACGGGAACAATGAGGACTTTACTGATTCTGTTTATATCACTAACATGTTTATCAGGTGATCAATAGAGCTTTCTAATAAATCCATTATTACTATCACTGAAGAGAAAATTCTGTGATGTTCTCAATTCTTATTGTGTATTTTTCAGGTGTCCTGTGTGATGAACAACTTGTCCAGTCAGACCCAGTGGTGGTAAAGCCGGGAAACTCTCATAAACTGTCCTGTAAAGGCTCCGGATTCACTTTCAGTAGTTATTGGATGAGCTGGGTTAGACAGTTTCCTGGCAGAGGGTTACAATGGCTGGGTGAAATTAGCGGTAATGGAGGAAGCACAAACTATCATGATTCAGTTAAAGGACGATTCACAATCTCCAGAGATAATAATAATAACATGGTATATCTGCAAATGGACAACATGAAAACTGAAGACACTGCTGTGTATTACTGTGCTAGAAACACACTGATAAACAACATCACATGACTGTGTCAAAAACTTGTCCATCAGTCTTTCTTTTTGTCTGTAGGTGGCAGCACAGACATATAAAAAACAAATCAAAAGTGGATGAAAGCACAAATGTAATATGAATATATAAAATTATCAGTAAAAGTATAAACTAGCAAACATATAAATGCAAATATTATGCAGCAATAAATCAGTAATTGTAGTCTTTATCACCAGATGTTTGCTAATTATTTGCACCTATATAAGCACTTAAAATTGCATACATTTTATATTTTCTTTTAGATTTAAAACTATTATTTAGAAATAGTAATATTATTATTCTAATTATTATCAATATTATTATTCTATTTATTATTATTAATATTATTATTCTAATTATTATTATTGTTATCATGTTTTAACAGCTGGCAAATGTTTTTGATTATTTTATTTAGCAGAGTGGAGTGTTTACACATATAAAGTAATAAAGATCAACCCATCTTAAAATATATGTTTGCGTGATTTGTTATTCCAAGCCAGAAATGCATCAATTCACAATTATAAACAGGTGCAGCTCATGATTAGATATTGACAAGTCTATAATGAAAAAATACAAGACTGAATGACATTATGATTTAAATAAATCATAATGTCATTCAGTCTTGTATTTTGTACAACACAATCAACATATGTGACGGGCTTATCAAAATGGCCACTGAGCTCCATTTTCTGTGTGTATTGTAAAATGTTATCTGATCAAAGGATGGACTGAGAAATCTCCACATATTATGCCAGGGCGGTGTCTCAGATGCTTCTGTATATGAGTGAGAATATATTCTTTCTTATCCGTAATGTACCAATAGCTGAAAATATGTTTATGCCCTTATATGTAAGTTGATTCTAAGACCCTTTGTTCTCTGAGTATAAAGCTGGACTGCAGCCAGAGAGACCCTTATCTCATGACTGGACCTTTATGAAAGAAGGTGCCAGTTGTTTTTCCAGCTTCATGTAAAAGAGGGGTCCTGGAAATTGACTGTTACTTGAACATATTGGAAGCTATGTATTCAATTTACTTTTTCTTTTTTGTTATGTTTATTGCAAAAATAAAGGTTAACGCCACAATAAATCTTACATTCATGAGTCATTAACTCTTTGAAACTGAAAGAACCTCATTCAACCTGGAACAACATACCAAATCCATACTGTGAAGTTTAAATGTGCTTATTTGTATTATTTGTATAGAAGTGTTTGATGCAAATATACACCCATCATCATCATCATCATCATCAATACAGAAACTTTCACCAGACTTATGGGTCTCGCAAAGATATACTTCATAAAAGGCGTATTGTGAAACCACCTGGTGCTATTTCTGAACTCATGCGATTGAAGCATAGAGACACTTGCGATCTATTCTCCTTTCTGTGTACTCTGAAATGTCATTGTCTCGCTGCCTTACAGTTTATAGTCATTTGTTGTCCCTATGCATTTGCTTAACATATATTATTGTATGCTGTGTGTATTTATGTTAATTGTTACATATGTTATACAAGTTATTCTCAAATGTCACCGGATGGAGTGTTTAATTAGGGATCAGAGAGAATAAGATGTCTGGGTTAAACAATTAAAATTAGCGTATGCTCATGGATAAGTTTTATCATCTTCTGTATTGACATTTATGGAATGAACTACAGTTTGGTTTTAGCAATCTCCCTAGGTGATTTCAAAGAACGCATTAGGATACGCGGTCCTCACACATATCTTTAAGATGTGTCGAAGTCAAATTCAGATACATCTCTAAGGGTCATTGTTGAAACATCTGCAAGTCCTTACTGTTCTGAATTTACATCTGAATTCCCGTAATCTGCCTCTCCAATCACAAGGTGCTGCAAAAGCAAGACATGTTTAACTCAAAATATAGATGCAACATGGATGCATTCACTGCGGGGCAGATTTTATGCAAGTTGCATTATTACGTGGAGCAAATGATCTTGTGTTCAACTCTAAATGAGGCCCCAAATATCTGACCCAACTGAGATAAGGTGGACACCATTCTCTCTAAACAAATGCTCTGAGTCAGTTTCCAGTTGGTGACGTTGAACTACTATATACCCATATTGCCCAACAAAACTGGAAATTAAGTTGCTAATTTTGGATGCAGCCATGTTTTAAGCTCTTGCTATTTGGTGTTTCTCCATTCGAGTCTTGATACTACATCCAACCAAAGTATTATCACAGTAGAAATCTCATGTATGTGATATTGTCAAAACGAGAAAAACTGTGCTGCCTCCCCTCAGGTCTAACCAATGTTCTTCTCATCACTGAATAAACAATGGAATGAAATGTCCAAAAGTCCAAACTAAACTTCACATAATGGGATAAACAAAACAATTTTAAACAAATTGAGCATGAATATAGCTTCTAAAATGGGGCAGCATTATTAGCCAATCTGAGAAATGAATAGAAACCAAAGAATTAACTAACCGGGTCAATTAACTTACAATTTCATGAATCAATAAAGAACTTTTCTTTTCTTTAAATGAAAATATATAAACCTATTAAAACTAGCAAATGGCTTAGGTTTTCTAAAAAGTTTTCCTAAAACTCAAAGCAATGCAGAAAGGTGTTCATTGCCAGAAAGACACCTTCTGGTAATGCCTGGCAAAATATTTACTTCCTAATAATAGAACCTGTATGAACATGGGTAACTCAGGGCATTCCAAGGAGAGTGTAGTCTGGTTGAAATAGTTATTCTGAACCTTAATACAAAAATGACATTTTTTTTTTTCAGGGTTAGATATTCTTAGATGAGCTGTGAGTGGTGGACTTCTTGGAGGCATTCACATTTTAGTGAATTTCTACTCTTCTTTATTAGTCACATAAAAAGGGTAAATGTTTTTATAATTTTAGAGGTGGCAATCGTCACACATTATCTACTACTTTCTTGGGATGACTTTTTTGTCCTATATCACATTTCACAGTGGAAATATGTGCACATCAAACAAATTATTAAGAAATCAACATGTAAATTTGTGAAATCTGAAATTAAGGTAACCTCAATTCCCAAGTACAGTCAACAGTTATATTAGGCATAAATTGGGCTCTAACAAGCACTATTTGAAAAGAAAGTCAATGTTTTAATAGGTGGTCCAAGTTTATTATTAATCTGTACTTTTATATAATGATTTTACTTTTGCCAACAATATTTCGTACTTATGGTTAATATGCAGACTTAGGGAGTACACCAATGTATGTGCTGAGCATATAAACAGCTATAGAAAAATACACTTTTTTCTTCCCACTTTGAATTACCCAACTTGGCGAGCAGCACATAGATAGGACTCTCATAAGGTCACAACACCATCTGAGCTGACTGATAATACTAAAAAAGAAATCACTGGGTGGGTTCATGTAGAATTGGACATACATCTTTTTTATCATACTGTGTGTGTGTACCAAGAAAAAAAAAATTGCACACATATGTCTATGTCCAGACTCCGGCGCATCTAACACTTATGTTTTCTTATGCCTGAAGAGCAGGAACGGGAGAAGTAAGGGATGTGCAGAAGAATGGGTTTATACAATAAAGCCGTGATCATGTAAGTGTGACTAAAGTAGACCTGGGTGCAGACACACATGTCAGGAAAAGGATCTCTTCTGTCGGGCTGGTATCAGGGAGAGGGTGTCAGGGGAATGATGAGAATTTCCACGGGGACAGATTCTTAATTTTAATTAAATTTGTATAGGATTTTGGGCACTTATAAGAGTTTTGAGCACTATGGTAAATAAATAATATTCCAAATCTTTCCTAAAATTACTATAAATAAAAAACTGAAATAATAACAATTAAAACATGTTCATATGTCTTGTAATTGTAAACTCTAATCTGCATAGGTACCATACATTACCTCCAAAGGCTCACAACACAGTGAGTGTATGATATTAGTGGATAACCCCCTGTCAATTCTTTTCTAAATAGAAACACCTCTCTCTCTCTGTGAAGTCATAAAGTATGGAAAAGGTAAACAAAAAGATTAAAATAAAGTGGTAAAACCATTCCAAACAACTCAGATGTACTCAGATATACTGTATGATTATACATATATAAGGTTACTAGATTGTTGCTTACAGTCCATTGTGCAGCAGTAGTATGGAATACAGGATGATTGTGGGATGCCAGCAATACTATTATTAGGTAGAGTTCAATAGACTAAAAACACAAAGTACCTGTAATTTTATTCCCTATTCTGTAATTACAAATGTTTCAAAGTGTTAAACATAAACTGTATTCTGTGAAATCATATCAAATGTTTTGCTAGTTGCAGTGTCTGCTGCGCTAATGTAAGATGTATAATGAATATGCAAATTACAATATTCAAATGTATCTTCCTTGGTGTAAATATTATCTCCCCTTGGATCTCTGTTTGGTATCTTCCTGTCTTCTGTATAGCATCACCACCATTATGGATATGCCATTAATATGGGTATTTCTCCTATGTTTTGTACCAGGTAAGTGCATCTTTCTGGTCTCTATTACTCATTTTGTGTCTTCTATGACAATAATAACAACAATTATAATTTTAAAGTGAGAATATCTCACTAATCCACATCTCTGCATGTTTTTTTCTATTCCAGGTATTCAGTCTGACGCAGCATTAACACAGACAGATCCAGAAATACTGAAAAAGCCTAATGATTCTTTCAAATTAACTTGCCGAGGATCTGGGTTTGATTTCAGTCAATATGGCATGCATTGGATCCGCCAGGCACCTGGGAAAGGACTTGAATGGTTGGGGGTAATTTGGTATGATGCCAGTAAGACAGTATATGCCAAATCTGTTGAAGGACGTGTGGAAATAACAAGGAACAATAAAGACAGTGTGACATTCTTAGAAGTGAGAAACTTGGTTACTACAGACACAGCCAAATATTTCTGTGCTAGGCACAGTGACAAAAACTGTCCAAACATCTAACAATATCCTGCAAGTATTACAGTTGGGAAGTGTGGCCTTTAGACTAAACGAAGTTAAAATCACGTGGGTGAGTGATTAGGTGTTTAGCCAATGGGCTTCTGCTATTTTGTAACCAATGGGACAGAGGAGGGGAGTGGTTTTATTTCATATAGGTGAAGGGTCTCCTCCATTTTCCCCTCTCTGTTCCGGATTTCACGCTGAGGAGTCAGGCTTTGGAGAGCTGGTGCTGTTTGGTATCGTATTTCAGTGTTTTTGTGTTTATTCTTGATTGCATTGTTTTTGCTGTTTTCTTTGTCTTTTTCTATTCGTTCCCTTCATTTTCTGTCTCTGTTTCTCCCTACTTTTCCTCTCTTTTCCATCTCCCTCTCCCCCCTCTCCTCCTTCTCCTCTCCTTCCCTCTCCCCCCCCCTTTCTTCCCAACCCCTTTCTTTTCCACTATCTGTTTTTTCTGCCGTCCGCGGGGCTCCGTGCGTGGCTTCCCTTTTCCCTTGGCTGCATTTTGGTTGGCTCAGTATGTCCAGACCTAGTCGGGTGCGCAGCGCACCGGCTAGGTATCGGGAGGCGGGGCTGGAGTCAGTGTCCTTACCTGCATCTCCTTCTCTTCGTGCAGCGGGAGCTTCAGTCCCTGTTCATAACGGCGTGCCCGTTAGAGGCTCACGGAGCCTGTCCCCTTCTGCTGGTTCTAGGGGCGGGGGGGTTGGGAGGGGGCGGCGGGCACGGGGAGGTAAGGAGGTTTGCGTGGCTGCAGCAGAGGCTTCCGTGGTTGTTGCTGCGGGGAGAGTAACGGGGGTAGCAGCTGCACTTCAACAAGAGGGTGGTATTGGTGGGGCCCCGGTCATATCCCTTCCTCCTTTCCTGTCCCCTACACATGTCCCACCCGGGGCCTTATTTCGGGGGTGGGAGTCCATGCCTGCACCTTCTGCTCGGGGAGGTGCCGCCAGTGGGGGGGTTCAGAACCCCCCTTCGCCTTATAGGGGTTTGGGCCCGGTTATTTGGGATCCTCTGATCCCGGGGATGGTGTCATCTTTTCCCGCTAGCAGTACTTCCGTTGGGGGGGGGGGGAGGGGAGGGGGCGGGGTCGATACTTCTTTGCCCTATCCTGTCCCGGGCGTCGGGGGCACAGGTGCTGCCTTCAGTAAGCCTTGGGGGGCTGATGTTTCTGTTCCCCCGGTGGGGGGAGGTTTAGGGGCTTATCTCTCGGGGCAAGGGGTCTCCTTTCCGTGGTCAGGGGTGATTAGTGCGGGCAACCAGCCCCCACATGGGGGGGGTCCAGGTCAGGGGTCATTTCTTCACTTACGGGTCAAGCCGGTGTGCGGTCCATACCGTCCCCGGGTCCGGTGGGCACAGCTATCTCCGCCCAAGTCTCGTGGGATTTTCCATACCCCCCAGTGGGGGGTCCTTCGTTGTTTAACGCTGTGGTGTCTGGTGCCCCTCCCTACCCCATTCCTTCTGGCATATATACCCATTACTACCCGGTGCCCATGGGACATTTTGGAGGGGAAGGTGGGCGACCTGGGTGTGGCCCAGGCGCTTCATTTAGTAGACCCCCTCCTCCTGGGTTTGTGGGTTCAGAACAGGGGATCTTTAGGGGCAGCACAGCAGGGACAGTGGTCACTTTGCCATCAGGGACCCAAAAACGTTTGTCAGATACTAACATGCCTCTTGTTGCAGATTCACAAGTTATGGTTGGGGCTAGCGCACAGCAGTTGCAGGTGGTCGGTGACAGGCATAGAGCTGAAGAGCGAGCTCTGGTCGTGGCGGAGAGCGTGAGGTTGCCGGCAGCTATGGCATCGGGCGATGTGTTGGGGCCAGAATCACAGCAGGCGGCCATCATGGAGACGTCAACACTGGGACCGCCTGGACCAGCAGGGGCCGTACAACAAGCGGAGGTGAACGCTAGTGGTGAGTTGTCGAATGTTGAGCTTCCACACGTACTTACACATAGTCCTCCCATGTCTTCCACTGACGAGGATTCTCCCTCTTCATCGGGGGAGGGTCCCCGTAAGTTGATAAAAATACTCAACTCTCACTTTAGTAGGTCTGGGTCAAAAGGGGTTAGGAAGTCTTCAACAGCAAAGTCTGCTTCAGCTAGAGGCCCTATGGTGCAGTGTGAATACACCGCCCTTTTAGCGGGTGTACGCGCTTGCATTAAGGATAGGATTAGGAAGGGGTGGTTAGTGAATATGTTCGAAATTACGAAAGCAGGGAAGAAAGGGCTAGAAGCGGCTTGCGCAAAAGGGGGCATAGGTGAGGAGGCCTATAAGACTTTCACGGCTTGGGTTGAGGGTTATTGTGCTTTTGCTGCTTGCTATATCGAGACAAGACCGGAAGCGAGCGAGGAGGTATGGAAATACATGCATCTCATAAATGAGATGTATCGGAATGATCGTCCAGGTACGTGGCTTAAGTATGACGAATTATTTAGGGAAAAGGTTGAAGGTCAGGTGGATATGCCGCTTGGAATCAAGGACGTGGAGATATGGATGCAACTGAATCGGGCTAGCGTAGTTTTTGGTTCAGGAGCCCAGGGGACGCGGTTTCAGCAAGGGGGCAGTCGTGGAGCTCCCCAGTTTACAAAAAACAGATGCTTCGCGTTTAACAGTTCCTCGTGTGGGAGGGGAGAAGCGTGCCGGTACAGGCACAATTGTACATATTGCCGCGGACCTCATTCTGCCAAAGAGTGTCCGAGGAGTGCCCCCGGTCTCGGCAGAGGTCGTGGTAGCGACGGTAATGTTGGTTAAAGCCCCTTCCCCGGTTTGCAACGATGTTTTAGAACGTTGGCTAAAATTGTACCCAGATGCAGAACAGGCAGCGTTTCTCCGCGAGGGTTTTCGTAATGGCTTCTGGCTTCCGATTAGGTCAAAGATTAAAGCCAGGGCCACTAGAAATTTGAAATCGGCTTACGTTTTTCCGGAGGTCCTTGACGAAAAGATTCGGGGAGAGATTAGCCTGGGACGCATGATTGGCCCTTTCAGCTCCCCCCCTATTATTGATGTGGTTATTTCTCCAGTGGGTATAGTTCCCAAAAAGGCCCCCGGTAAATTTCGCCTAATACAGCACCTTTCCCACCCAGAAGGCGGGTCCGTTAATGACGCAATTGATCAAGACATCAGTTCGGTAGTATATCAGTCATTCGAAGAGGCACTGTTGTTGGTTAGGTATTTTGGTGCAGGCGCATTAATGGCTAAATTAGATATAGAATCGGCGTTTAGATTGCTTCCCCTGCATCCTGACTCTTTTAAATACATGGGGTTTAAAATTAAAGGAGAATATTACATAGATAGATGTCTGCCCATGGGCTGTTCTCTGTCTTGTGCTTATTTTGAAACTTTTAGTTCTTTCCTTCACTGGGCGGTTCAAGCAGGGACAAGACACGAGGGTATTACTCACTACCTGGACGATTTTTTGTTTGTGGGCCCGGCCGAATCCTCTTTGTGTGCGGATACGTTGTTTTCTGCACAGGCTTTATTTACGATCATGGGGGTACCGGTAGCTCGGGAAAAGACAGAAGGTCCGACTACATGTTTATCCTTCCTAGGGATAGAGATAGACACGGTGGCGGGTTGCTGTCGATTGCCAGCAGATAAAATCGTGAAGCTGGGAGGGATGATATCTAGTGCTATGTCTGCCCCATTCCTTAAATTGAATCAGGTTCAAGCGTTGTTAGGGCTTTTTAATTTCGCATGTAGGGTTATTCCGATGGGGAGGATTTTTTGTAGAAAGCTACAGCTTGCTACGGCGGGTAGGAATAGGCCTCATGCATTTATTAAATTGAAGGAGGAGATCAAACAGGACCTGAAGGTATGGATGTCGTTCCTTAGTAGATTTAATGGTGTTAGAATTTGGCCCTCCCCCCCTGTTTCCACGAGGGATTTAGAATTGTTCACTGATGCAGCAGGGTCCTTAGGTTTTGGTGCATACTTTCAGGGTGAGTGGTGTGCATCTCCATGGCCGCAGCAGTGGGTGGAAGGAGATCTTATAAGAAATTTACTTGTTTTAGAGTTATTTCCCATTGTTGTGGCCTTGGAGTTGTGGGCTCCTCAGCTCAAGGGGCATAATGTGTTGTTTTGGTGCGATAATTTGGGAGTAGTTCAGGCAATTAATCGCCAGAGTGCGTCCTCCAGACCAGCGGTGAATTTGCTGCGCGTTCTGGTTCTTCGTTGCTTGGACTATGACATAAATTTCCGTGCCAAGCATGTCCCGGGGATAGAAAATTACATTGCTGATTCGCTGTCGCGCTTTGATTGGGGGCGGTTCAGATCTTTGGCTCCTGGTGCTAATCCCGTAGGTTTAGATTGTCCATCTTATATTTGGCAGATGGTCGGTCCGGATTAATGTTTTTGGCTGAAGCTGCCTTAGCTCCCTCTACGTTGAAGGCTTACCGGTTGGCGTGGAAGCGCTGGGAGAATTATTTGTTTGCTTCGGTCAGTCGATTGAAAGGTGATGGCTCAGACATGGAAGATTTTATGTTAAGGTGCTATCAGGAGGGATTAAGTAAAGCATCCATGTCATCTACGATAGCAGGTATATCGTTTATGGCCAAGGTCCGGGGGCTTGCGGATCCTACAAAATCATTCCTTGTTAAGAAAGCCCTGAAAGGTTGGTCCTGATTACATCCTGTACCCAGAGATCACAGACGGCCAATAGATAAAGTGTTGTTGTCTCGGTTGATTAGAGTTTTGCCGGAGGTAACCGTAGACGATTTTGAGGCTTCTCTTTTTAGCGCAGCATTCTCCATGGCGTTTCACGGTGCTTTGAGAATAGGGGAGTTGGTGGCTCAGTCCAGGAATACGTTAGGGTCGGCCATTTTGGAAAAAAATGTCATTTTTAATCCGGATTCTATTCAAATTAAGATTGCTCGGCCTAAAACAGATCAGTCGGGGGTGGGTCATTGGTTAACGTTAGGAAGGCAGTTGGATGGGATTATTTGTCCAGTAAGGCTTTGTTATGAGTTAGCGGTAGGGCGCCCGCAGCAGGTGGAAGCTTGGTTAGTTCATAAAGACAGTTCACCGGTGACTAGGTTTCAGTTCCATTCCATCATGTGCAAAGCTTTGGATTTTTTGGGCTTACCTTCGAAAGAATTTGGTACTCACTCGTTTCGGATAGGCGCAGCGACAGTTGCAGCAGCAGATGGGGCATCAAGTACAGCTATACAGGCCTTAGGTAGATGGAAGTCCAATAGCTATAAGCGTTATATTAGGCCTGATGTCTAACCAATGTTGTATTACTTCCTTTTTACGCAGCTCTTTCTTCTCTTATCTTTCTTTACTCAGGTCGTAGACCCAGGGGTTAGCTGCTCGCCGCTATTTGCGGGTGCGTGAAGGGCTTTTTCCCACCGGGTTTTCACCTTCACCTGGGTCGCTACCTTTCCTTTTCTCGGTCTTTTTAATGTTGGAAGCAAAATTCACCCTTCTACTTTTTGGTTTTAAGTATTTGCTTCTTGTTTTTATATGTTCGGGTAGTATTCAGTTTCATTTTATTGGAGTTCTTTTCAAACCGTTTGTTTTGTTTGGGTGTTCGGTAGTATTTATTATTGGTTATTTCTTTTAGGGGTGGATACCAGAAAAATTTCGGTTTGGTTTTTGGGTCACTCCTTTGTCTTCTGGGCTGGTAGACACGTTTTTTCTCGGAGCTGTCCATGGTTTCCTTTGAACGCGGATGTTATTTGGATCGGAAAGCGGGGTATGAGATGGAGGGAGTTCATTCCCGTTTTATCTGGAGAGATTGCGGTGCGTGGTGTTCCTGATATCCTCGTGGTCCACTTGGGTGGCAATGACATCGGTCAAGTTAAATCTTTGGAGTTGATTATAAAAATTCGTGATGACATTTCTTTTATTTCTGTTCAATGGCCATCTATTAAACTTTGTTGGTCTTATATTATTCCCCGTAGAAGTTGGAGGTCTGATTTGCCCCCTATGGCTATCGCATCAGTGGTTAGAAAGGTTAATCAGGTGGCCAGCAAGTTTTTTCATGAAAAAGGGGGGTTTTCTATTTCTCATACACTACTTAAAGCGGAATTTGAACATTTATTTAGAGCTGATGGGGTTCATTTGTCCGATATCGGCATTATTATTTTTATTGATCAGTTATTTTGGAAGCTTAGAATTGTTTTTAGGGCTTTTGTTGGCGGGCCGCAGTTTTAGGTAGTTCTGCGGCGTGGTGGGAGAGCAGTACAGTCGGTAAGTTTGCATATGGTGCTTGGGTCATCTTGTCATAGGTCACTACTCCCCCTCTTGGATTGTGTTGTCATCACGTATGTTGGGTCCAGTGAATGGGACTCTGTACCAGTATGTTGGATATTTTACTGGTGTAGTCTTGCCGTTGGACAGATATTTCGCACCGGCCAATAGTTAAGGCATGATCCTGGGTTGGTGGTACAATGGTCTGACCTTTCCACCGTTATTGGTTTTGTTTTTGCTGACTGCCCTGCTCTCGTCCGCCTTTCTGCCCCTTTAGTTTAAATATTAGCCATTTAATAAATATATTTTATTCCAACGTTTATCTGGTGTCCGTGTCTTTATTGGTTTATTAAGGTATTTTGTTAAACACTAAGAACTTCCACACTGTGCATTTTATGCAGAAAGGAAATCATCCAGGAAGACAGATGTTTTATTGGAGAGTTATTACACTCAAGTCACTTCTGTCTGAGCTGCAATCACAATCTCCTGACTGTACAGGTCAGTCATAGTATTCTAGAGAAAGAAATGCTATAAAAGAATTACGATTTCTAGTTTACACTTATCTAATATGTAATCCACTCACTGGCAGTTATATAACTTATTTTTATGAACAGGTATCTCACTATGTAAGTGGTTTTCTGCACCTTACTGGGGGGAGTATTTGAAGATCTGCTTTGGGAAAACCATGTTCAATGAGTCCATGTATGGTGGGCTTTTCCTAAGAAGTGCTGGTTTAATTCTATTGTTTGTGGAACTCATTTTTACAGGAAACAGTTGTGGGAAGGGTTTTGAATGCTGTCTCTGCATCAAGTGCATAGACTGGGATATATGAGTAAATGGTCAAATGCTGTACCTTAGTGTCAGGTGAGGGATTGTTGTCGTTCACAGAATACAAATGTAAGTGTGTTGATAGCTTGGATTAGGATTAGTTATGTAGTTCATTTTTTTTGTTCTGTAATACAACTAGAAAGCCTGAGACTTTTAACTGAGAGAGACTGAAATTGTAAATTTCTACAAAAAAAAGCAAAAGTTCTATTCTGCATTAGAAAACCTATTTGTGATGTCATAAGTCAAATTTTGTGTAAATAAGTACAATATTCCTGGAAAAGATGGAGACGTCTGTGTGGAGATCGTGCATTGCTAAGTGCATATTAGGTGCATAGATGTTCCTAATTTTGCAGCAATGGGCCAAAATTGTTTCAAGCTGAAGGTGGTGGAGAATGGAATCCTAATTTACAGGTGGGCCCCATATTTTTGCGGTTTACAAGATGGCTAGTTTTATCCACCTGTTCACCACCAGCCATGTCAACCTCATCAGAGGTTCGTGACTCTTCAATTAACTCTATGGGACCAGCCACTTTGAAAAATGAAAAGAAGCAGAGCAGTGTGTTTACACTTCAGCTGCTAGAATGTTGTATACTATATATTGTGTTGTGTCCTCTGACTAAGCTACGATACAGTGGAATGACAATGTATTGCAGTATAAACCAAAATGCCACTCTTATTACAAATAAAATCTAGAGTTTAAGCACAGTCAGGGACATAAACCGTTTCCTTTTTCTGATGCACTTGTTATTCTTATTTCGCGTTGTTGTGCACAGTGGGCCTGACTCATTAAGGAGTGCAAAATGAATGTACTGTGCATTTTTTTAAAAATGCGCTCAAATCGTGCATGCACACATCTGTTTTCAAAGTTGAGCGCATAAAGGCAATATGTTCCTGGATGAATGTGGTACTAACTCACTTACGTGACATAGAAACTGGCGCACATAGCAGTGCATTTTTATTTGCTCCTCTATCTAATTCACTGGCAAAAGTACTTTTGTGTACGATTTGAATTTGTATTGCCGATTGACATAGGAACCCACAGGCGTGCAATTCATTCCTTTCTCTCATGTTTTATTACATAATTACCATATTAACCCTGCATATTAACCCTTTGTATGATGCATTGACACATCAACTGCTACTGTTGCAACATGTAATTACAGGATATTGCATGATAAAAAAATCCCACCACCAATTCCATTCCCAGGGTCTAGGAATGGGATTGGTAGTGGGATGCGGAAAGGGAATCTTCATGGGTTGGGGAAATGAACAGAAGGGTTCCAGGTGAAAGGTATTGGGCCTTCCTCCTGGGCCTACTTCTTGGCCTTTTCCAGTGGCTCCTCCTGGTACTCCTCTGGGGCCTTTTTAAGGCTCTCCTTCTATTACTAGTCCCTAGCCCCCTGATTCTGGCAGCGTAGGTAACGGTGGATGCATTCTGCTGGAATAAACATGATATATTATTCTTTTAATAAAAGTTATCTCTGTCTCACACATTCATTGATAAATATGTGTAATGTTAGGTTTCAATGTGAAATATCCATAAGCCAGCTAGCGGTTTATATAACTTTTATTTCTACCTTATAGCACTTACCAAGAATTATCTTACCCAAATAAATAGCAACACACGACACTTGTTTGGCAAATGAAAAGTCACAAATTTTATTGAAAATTAAATTGAAGTGGTGGCAACTAAAAGCAAGAACAATCATCTATCAGCCATTCCAAAACCAGAATTATAGCTAACTTAAATATTCAGACACTTCTAGTCCATGGATCCTGACTCTATCCTGGTATGGCTCACTAGTTGGGTCCCAGCTGACCACGGGTTGTCCCATAACTCCCCGAGGGTTAGCATTAGTAATTGAACCTCCCTGTTAAGGGAGAGTATACAAAAGAGGATGCAACCTGAGGAAACTTCTGGCACCTAATGACCCTGTACCAAATAATTCAAGGCCTCCATCTTTCTCTCCTCCTCCTAGACTGGGCAGTATCAGGACAGATGATTATGTTACCTGCAAAACTATAATGGTAGGAACACACTTTAGCCAACCACACATGAGTAAAAAGCTCAAAATTAACCATCACCTTACCTGCAGTAATTATCTGTATCATTAAATGCCTCTGTGGATTACTATACCTGGGTAAGACTGAATACTCACAAAAAGAACACATTGCAAACACTAGCTCCAGATAACAGTTATCGGAACAGTTCATAATAACAGCTACAAACACTTTCTCTCAATTCCCCAATCAGCACTCTGCTACCATTGTATACCGCCCACTTCAGCCACTCTATATATATTTATCATTTTCATATAGACATAATTGATTGTTCTAATGGCGCAATTTGCATGCCCTCTTCTTTGAAAGTTATTGAACAGTGATCCCAAAACAAATTAAGTGAAAATACAATTCCATCCACATATAACAGCTTTTCTAAAATTAGCAATTATTCAAATAATCACACATAATAATCCATATTGATTGAGTGGATGATTTGAAATACTTATGATTGTATGAATTGAGAATAAAGTGTGTATTTCTTCTAAGTAAAAAAAAAAATACCTCTAAGTGCTGCCAACTGAATTTCAATTTCTCCTTTTGCTTCTAAAACAGAGCTGTGCATCTGATGACCAGTGAGGTGGATGCTGTCATCAAAACCTTTATTTGGGGACCCCAAATTTCCTTGTTATACCAGGGATGCAGCTGTCTTAATGAACCACTTGGAAGGCATTGCTCAAACCTACGGCTAGTGTGATTCATGTATTAATTAACTCATGATATCAAGTGGCCATGGGGACTGTCTATTTTATCTATTAAAATTTTACATTTTCTTTCTCAATTACACAGGTTGATGTGTGCTTATTTATCTTTCTAAACCGGAGTAAGAGGCATCCATCTTAAATGATACTATTGGCACCTCTGAGCTGCTGGTAATTATGACATTCGGGAGACATCCATAGAATCAAACACTCATTTTTACTAGTTTTCCCTAAAGCAGGAGAACACTATACTAGTGATCTGCCAGTTATAGGGGAACTCCACCCAAAACAATCTATAACACTTTGTATGGAAAGTGTTTTGTCTGATTAAAAGTGTAGGGCAAGACTTGATAATTTCAAATAAAGCTAGATGATTATGATAACAATGGATATCCTGGTCTATCCTGCCCATGTGACCTGAAATATATAGGAATGACAGGGAGACCTTTTAAAAGACTCCTTCTGGAACATGTTGGGAATATTAGGAATACTCTCAGAGATAAAAATAGATTGAAACCATTAACATCAGTGGCTAAGCATTTCTTAATACACCATGAGGGCAATCCAAGAGGATTACCAGCCTTTGTTATGGAGAAAGTTAGTCTTGGAATTACGAGGGAGACCTCTATCGGACATTTCTCTGAAGAGAAGCCAAAAAGATATTTCTAATGGATAGTTTGATCCTCAACTCTATATCTAAATCATGTTACATACACCTAAAGAACATTTCCAGAATACGCACATATCTGACACAAGACACCGCAAAAACATTAATTCATGCACTCATCATCTCCCGCATCGACTATTGCAATTCCCTCCTTACTGGTCTTCCCAAAGTCAGACTTGAACCCCTACAATCTATTTTGCACACAGCGGCTAGACTGATTTTCCTTACAAACCGTTATTCCTCTGCTGAGCCAATCTGTCAGTCTCTACATTGGCTGCCTGTATTTCAACAAATCCAATATAAAATTCTTCTACTAACATACAAGGCCATCAACAAAATTGCACCGACATACATTTCCTCACTTGTCTCGAAATATCTCCCTACTCGACACCTCCGTTCTGCACAAGATCTACGTCTCTCCTCCACTCTCATCACATCCTCCCATTCTCGGTTACAGGATTTTTTCCGGGCTGCACCTACTTTGTGGAATTCCCTCCCACGCACAGTAAGACTTTCCTCTAGTCTTCAAACCTTCAAGCGTTCACTGAAAACCCACCTCTTCAGACAAGGTTATGATATTCCTCAACCATCATCTTAATTTCCCTAGATTACCCTATTACCATCCTCTACACTGCTAACACAAGACAACAACCTTCTGACCAACATTGCAACACACATAGCCCACTCAGTACTTTTACCTTTGCAGTCTGGCTGGTCCATTGTGCAATATGATGTAGCACATGCCCTTGTGTTTCTAACTCCCATTGTCCTATAGATTGTAAGCTTTCAAACAGGGTTCTCTTACCTCTCTGTCTGTATGTATTACCCAGTATTGTCTTATTAATGTTTATTCCCAATTGTAAAGCGCTACCGAATTTGCTGGCGCTATATAAATAAATGTTGATGATGATTACAATAATTTCATGGTATACTTATGAGACCCTTCAGATTTATTTGGGAGATGGGATTTATTTATCTGTACGTAGTTTATCTTTATGATAATTAATATTCATTATACCTATGAAGACTTATTTTGAATATGGAACCAGTCTATCCATATGGGACTCACGTTTATGATAACACAACAGCAATATTAAGCTCTAATATGGCATCTCTACACACTATAGGAATAGATACAATAATTATTCAATCACCTTATTACACTCATTTATCCTAAAAGGGTTTATTTTCCTATTACCAAGAGGAATGAATTATTACCACACCTTTAATATATTTTTATACATCATATTGGCTTTAGTTTATACAACAGTGTCACTTTCTATTTCACCGTAGCGATTATCACTGTTTATCTGTGTGTACGTATTAGTTTTGTTTCACTTTATCAACATTCACATTTCTGAATTAATTAATTTATGAGATTTTCTTGCTCACGATGGCTCATCAATTTATGTATTTATTAAATTCACTATTTACTAGTAATTAAAAAAAATGAGCATACTTGTTTATTATAACCACCAGAATTAAGTAATAACTTTGAACTCATTGTACAATAATTATTTGCGGTATTAATTGCAGCATTATCAAATACACTTACAATTGCAATATATTATGAACTAATACTTATTTGATATTGGTAAGGTAATCTATAATGCACTTGCTTATACATTACTTTATAATTATGACAATTTCCCAACTTATTAATGAAAAAGGTTGTAATATGTGCCCATATATTCTCATGCAAAGGATGCTGGAACCTCTTCCATCGCAGAAATCCTCAGGAAATAGCTGTGTCGGGCTGTGTAGCTGCAGTTTTTTTTTATAAATTTCTGTATTTGATCCGTTTTTGCTGCAATTGTTTCTATTCGATCGTCTTTATTTCACATCTGCTTTCTCTTTACTGTTTAGTCCCTCTATTCCTTTCCTGCTTTACTCCTGTTCTCCTATATCCTTTAATGGTTTTTTTTCTCTCCCTCATCTTTTCCCCCCTTCATTTTGCTATTTTTCCTCTTATCTTTCCCCCTTATCCTTTTTATCCATTTTTTTAATAATTTGTCATTGATTTTACCTCAGAATATGTCCCGCCCAAAAAGAAGTGCCCCTATCCCCTCCAGATTTACCGATAGATCTATATCTCCCTCCCGTTGTGTCCCCTCTGCCTCCTCCTCTAATTCTATGCTCAACATATCTCCCCGCACCAGTGGTAGTGTTGCACACTGGGGAAAGAAGAAGGGGAAGCGGCCTGCATCTACTGCAGCCGGGCAGGGTAAAAGAGAGTGATAGGAGCTCTCCCCACCACGGCCGTATAGTGGAAGTGCCGGGATCGTCTTACCCGGCAGCCATAGCGCGGTCAAGACACGCGCATGCACCGGAGAGGGCTGCATCGCTGCCTTTCTCCAACGCTGTTTATGAAGTACAAAGCAGGTGTCGGGGCGCGAGAAGAAGATCCCCTTCTTCTACACGTGCCTGGCCTGTGTTGGGGGACAATGATAGAAGCAATAATAATGCAGACACAATGGTTAGTGAACCTGGTCCCAGGCACATAAGGGCCAGGTAAATATACCCCTCCCCCATTCATCTGAGTCTGAATGGGGGTTTGTTAGACAGGTACCAGCCCAGGTGCCCAATAGCGCCCCCCTCTCATGTCATTGGCTTATTCTAGACAGTTGGTTAATGATTCAGATGTTTCCATGATTAATGTAGCTTCATCAACTCAAGTGCCATATTCCATAACCCAACAGGTTTTTCTTCACAACCTCATGGTAGAGGTCTCAATAGCCAGGCCATAAGCAATGACAAACAGGCTAATCTACACCTAAACTTGGCATTCCCTTTACTTTTTCCACAAGAATCTAGGAGGTCATCATATGGAAAAGTTCCCCTGCCTCAAACACTCGCATAAACAGATGGCAGGCTGCATTAACATAGAGCCAAGATCCCTGCAGTACAGGCCTGGCATGGATATATCTCAAAGGCTAGCCCCATCCCATTCACTGGGGGCTCCATCCTCATCGGCAGCTTTATCTTGTACTTCCCCCCACCCCACCCATTTAGAGGAACACTCCTCAGTACAGCTGCAGGGGTTACAAAATTGTTCACTTAGGGACAAATATTTAGCAGGGTGGTCTGCTCCTTACCCCCACCTAATTTTCCCTTTTCAATACCTACACCTTGTTTAGATATTATAAATTCTGCTCCTTCCAATAGCCATCCACAAATGTCACAAGTCTCAATTACACAATCACAAGACGTGTTTTGTCAACCACCCCCACCACCGGGTTTCAATTTAGATTTTCTTCCTCCAATGGTTCACTTATCTAACTCAGGGGTTAATTATGGTTTTATGAAATGTGCAAGTTCATTTAGGAACGGTCCTGCTGTTGATAATTTTTGTCATTTAGTATTACAGGACGCAAGACTACCAAATAGCAAGTTAAGAAGCAGGCACGTATCTGAAGTAGTGTGTGGTAAGACAGGGGATAGAGCAGATACATTGGCATTTTGGAAGTCTCGCGAGTCTTCACCTTCTGCCTGGCGTGAGGCAATGACTAGTGGTGAGTATGATAATTGTGATATACCTATATCTTCTTCATGTAGCTCACCTATGTCATCCTCCTGTAGTAATGAATCTGACACAGAGGTAGGGTCCGCAAGCTAATGAAACATTTGCAACAACATTTTAGAGGGGTCAAAGGGCCAAAGAGTTCAGAATTGGCATGTCCTAGTTTCTGGGAGCCAGAAGATGATAGCAACATGGTTCGTTGCGCTAACAAGGGTTTAACTTAAGGAATTAGGCCATGCATTAGGGACAGAATTAACAAAGGTTTCTATGTATACATCTTTGCTATTACTGACCGCGGTAAGAACGAGTTAATGAAAGCTACAAGTAAGGGCGGTATAGGTGAGGACCCTTACAAGTCTTTTACAAAATGGATAATGAGTTTTTGCTCCTTCGTGGCTGTTTATCTGGAAACCAGCTCGGATGCTACTCGGGATATATTATGTTATCTGTACTTGATAACAGCTATGTATGAATCCGATGTTCCATTTATTTGGAGGGAGTATGATCAGGAACATGTTCGCAGGGAGCCGCTTGCAAATATAAGCATGTCTGCGCCTAATGCTGGGGTTCTCAACCTGTGCGGGCTTGTCCCAGATCAATGGTAGGAGTGGGTTCTCATCAGGTACTAAACAGTAAAGCGCATTCACCTATGAAGGTGCAGGCATTAGCCAGATGGCTATGCAACAGCAAGTGGAAATTCAGTTTTTGTGTACCTATCAAGGGCATTGTGTGCGCTCAGGCAAATAAGAATCTGTAACCTGCATATGCTTTTCCTGATCATTTTTCAGCAAAAGTGTTAAAAGAGGTGGTTCTGGGCTGCATGGCAGGCCCATTCACCATTTCTCCGCTAGCGGTTTTAGTAGTTTCACCAGTGGGTGTTGTTCACAAAAAAAAGACTGGAAAGTTTCACTTAGTACAACACCTATGCCATCCCCAGGAAGACTCAGTTAACGATGCTATAGATCCGGAAGATAGTTTGTGACTTATCAGTCTTTTAAAGAGGCACTGCAATTGGTTAGATCATTCGATAAGGGGGCATTGTTAGCAAAGCTGGATATAGAATCGGCTTTTTGACTGTTGCCTTTGTATCTGGAATAGTTCCATTTCATGGGCTTCAAACTTCTGGATGGCATATATGTGGACTTATGTCTTCCCATGGGGTGGTCGATTTCTTGTGCTTATTTTGAAAAGTTTTGTTCCTTCCTGCATTGGTGCATGCAGGTAGGGACAGGTCACCCGTGTATTACTCATTACCTGGATGATTTTCCTTTTATAGGCCTGGTGGAGTCCTTAGTTTGTTCAAACGTACTGCACGACGCACAGTATTTGTTCACAGTTTTAGGGGTTTCAGTGGCACATGATAAAACGGAGGGTCTGGTAACTTGCTTGTCTTTTCAAGGTATAGAAATACACACAGCAATGGATTGTTGCAGGTTGCGTTTTGATAAAATTACAAAAATGGTCAACTTAATTCAAATATTGATTCAGTCATGATCCTTGCAATTGGGCAAAATACAGTTGCTGTTGGGAATTTTTTTGATTTTGCTTGCAGAATTATACCTATGGGGAAAGTCTTTTGTAGGAAGCTACAACTGGCGATTGCTGGTTTCACCCGTCCTCATGCCTGGGTAACGCTGTCATGTGAGATAAAAGGAGATTTGCGTATTTGGTTGAGATTCCTTGGGTAATTTAACGGAATTTTCATCTGGCCCAAGCCTATTATATCAAACAAACAGATGAATCTGCACACGAATGCATCTGGCTTTGTGGGCTTACTTGGACGGGGATTGGTGTGCAGCTACCTGGCCTGACTTCTGGCGTCATAATAGGCTGGTTGAGAACTTGCTAATTCTGGAACTGTTTCTGATAGTTGCAGCAGTGGAGTTGTGGTCCGTTCACCAGCAAGGCCTGCAAGTGTTTTTTTGGTGTGATAACCTAGGCGTTGTTCAGTGCATTATTCGGCATTAGAAAGTCCTTGCGTCCGGGCATAGCATTGTTACAGCACTTGGTAATGCGTTGCCTTGAACTGGATATTACGTTCAGTGCTAGACATGTTCCAGGTGTAGATAATATTATTGCGAATTCCTTGCCGCGTTTTCAATAGTCGCATTTTAGCGCCTCATGCTAAGCTCACTGGAACCCCGTGTCCCCCCTCTAGCTGGCAGATTGTCTAACAAACTTAGAAGATCTAGCTGAAACATCATTGGCTCCGTGTACGAGGAGAGCGTATCATGCAGCCTGGCAGAAGTGGTGCAGCTTTCTAAAATCGCGGGGTCGGAGAGACGGCGATCAGAAGGGGGATATGATGGCATTTATTTGGTCTCGCTATAAGGGTGTCCTCCATGTTGGTGGGCATTTCCTTTATTGCCCGCATGCACGATTCTGCTGATCTTACTAGGGGTTTCCTTATTTCGAAGGCTTTGAAAGGGTGGGCAAAAAAACAGCCATCTGTCGTAGATCATAGAAGGCCTATAGATGAGAGTTTATTAAAACAATTGTTATCCACTCTTGCTACAGTGACTAGTTCCAAGAATGAGACACTTTTGTTTTGTTCTGCCTTTTCTCTTGCTTTTTTTGACGTGTTCAGAGTAAGCGAGCTGGTTTCCCCCTCCAAACATAATTTTGGCAATGCGTTAGTGGCTATCCATGTTTTGCTTGCACAATTCTTAGATCTTAAATTCTTAGATCAAAGACCGCTCAAATGGGCAAAGGACATTGGCTATCAATAACGGAATGAGGACCAGAATATTTGTGCTGTTGCTTTCTGCTCTAGATTTCAGGGGTTCTGGCCCCATGGATCTAAACCGTGGTTGCTTCATATTAATGGTTCCCCTTAAGCACATTGGTTTAGACCCAGCGCTCTACGGCACACACTCCTTTAGGATTGGGGCAGCTACAGCTGTTGCCGAGAGAGTTTTTTCCATATCGACAATTAAATCCATTGGCAGGTGGAAGTTTAATTCTTACAAGATCTACATTAGACCTAAGCCATGTTAGTATGCTACTTTCTTTCCTGCGTTAACCCAGGGCTTTGCTGCTCTCATCATTTAGAGGGGGAGTGAAGGTATATTTCCTGTCTTTCCTTAGAAAAAGGCCTAATTAGTGGTGAGCCTCAAAGGTTTGATGGGTTTTTACTTTTATTGGGGTTACCACCCCACCTCTCTCCACCCCCCTCTTTTCCTCATACATATTAGTTTATATTTAAATTGACCCAGTGTGGGAATTGATCATTTATTAGTATACCCCGGAGCGAGGGTGTCGTTATGCATCTTGGTTTCCAATTATTACATTACCCTGGTGCGGGTCTGATGTGTCAGTGTATGCAATATCTCTGGTGTGGGGTCTTTTAATGAGTTACGAGGTATTCCCTGGTGTGGGGATGTGTCAGTATCAGGAAATTCATGGTATGAGGATAATTACATGTTATATGTGTTTCCATTGCACAGGAATTGATCGGTGTGTACGATCCGGTTTTAATGACATAACTTTATTATTTTCAGGTTCAACTGGTCAGACAATTCAGATATGGATGGTAGGTCATTCATACGTGTACTGGCAATCAGGGCTGCCAAGAGGAATTCAGTGCCCCGGTACAACATATTCATGGGGCCTCCCTTATAGTTGAGTATGGTAAAAAAAATTGCGCCGCCGCAAAATTTTTCAGAGGTGTGGTCATGCATTTGGGGGCGTGGCAAATGTGCCATTGGGGCGTGGCTAACACATTAAAATCACTAGGCTATCAATTCGCCCGAGCATCACATATGTCCAAGCACTCCTGACTTTCAGGACATCTAGCACCACAGTGTAGTATAGAAAAAATGCAGTGTGTACACAAAGAGTTCAGTCTTGGCCTCCACCTTACATTGGGCACAACACTCACCAAAAATTGACATTGTCCCTACTAGAATCACAACATTTCACATACTGTCCTGCTCTCTCCTACCTGTTCTTCTCACTTTCACCACCTGTGGCTGCAGGTTTCTTTAGTTGCGGCTTGTCTGGATCCTGGAATGCGGGGGGCCCTATTTGGAATAAAATAGCTACATTTATATAATTCCAAACAACCCTGGCATTCAATCAATACCATCCACGATTAATAATTAGGCCTTCCTCCAGCTCCAATATTACAATAATGTGCCCCTTCATCATCGCCACACTGCACCCTCCATGCTGCTTTTGCCCCCTTCACCTGGCTCCCCTTAATCACACTATACTATGCTGCTCCCCCCCTTTTTCAATCCCACTGTGCCATGCCTCCCCCCTTTTTAACCCCACTGTGCCATGCTGCCCACCATTTTTTAACCCCACTGTGCCATGCTGACCCCTGTTTTTTAATCCCACTGTGCCATGCTGCACCGTTTTTTAACCCCTCTGTGCCCCCCCTCATTTTTAACCCCTCTGTCATGCTGGCTCCCCGTCTTTTAACCCCTCTGTGCCCCCTCATTTTTTAACCCCTCTGTCTTGCTGCCCCCATTTTTAACCCCTCTGTGCCCCCCCTCATTTTGAACCCCTCTGTCATGCTGCCCCCCCATTTTTTAACCCCTCTGTGCCCCCCCCTCGTTTTCCTCCCTTCACTTACCTTTTCTCCTTTTACTGGTCTTCTCTGCTGCTCTGTGCTCCATTGCTCCAGACTGACTGAATGCTGGCCATGACATGATGATGTCACACCCGGCATTCAGACAGTCTGAATGGAGCACAGAGCAGCAGAGAGGAGGGATGCCGGCTCCGCGATCAGGTAAGTATGTTTTGTTTTTTTTTAAACTAGCCTGTTCCCCCCACCAACGACCGAGCCCCCCCCCCTTCCCACCGCAAAAAAAAAAAGAAAGGAAAAAAAAGTGATTTGAAAAAAAATAAATAAATCGGCAGAGCAAATTAGTACCCGCCCCCCCCCTCTCAACGGCCCTGCTGACAATCCACTGTAACAGATTGAGAGTTACCACACCCAGTACAAATAAGATGGTTCGGTAACAGGAGTATGCCGAGGTGTGCTCTTATCCCTTTACTTAAAAAAGAGGAATGTCGTGTTGGAAAGCCGGACATTTTAGTTATACACTTAGGAGGAAATGACCTGGGTGAAGGGAAGTTTTTGGATTTATTGATAACAATTAGGTAAGACCTGCGCGCTATTAAGGCTTACTGGCCACAAGTGTACGTTTGTTGGTCAAACATGATACCTAGACTTGTGTGGAGGACTCTCATATCTATGTCCATCATGAAAACACTTTTATCAAAAGCTAATAGAATGGCAGGCAAAACGGTACAGTCTTTAGAGGGCTTGATCATTCCTCATCCTTTGACTGCATTCAATAAAGTAAATCTGTGTAGATGGGACAGGGTGTATCGCTCAGACGAAGGGAATGGTTGTTCTTAGAACAAATTTGGTGGAGATTAGGTGCAGTTGTTAGGTCACTGGGTGGCGGGCTGGCTGTCTGTTAAAGGAATTCAGCTTGGCGGGAGAGCTCTTGTAGTTGGCAACTAGGGCATACAGCGCTATTGCTGATTGGCCAAATGTCACTACACACCTCGACGTACCCTAGTTATTGGTTAGGTTACCCTGTGCGGGGACCCTTTGTCCTGCATTGTATGGCACTTCATCATGAGCCCAGAAGGGGGTAGTCACAATTACGCCAGATTTAGTACCGGCCAATCGTAAGGGACTAGTACCAGTGGTAGTGCCTATGGCCGTACATTGTTTGATTCAGCTTTAAGTTGTTAGCTGATGCGCAAGTGCTCTCTCCACCACCAGGTTTATACTTAATTATTAATAAACTGTGACCTATTTAGCCAAACTAAAAGTTGTCTGTGTTTTTATTTATTAGATGGTAAAAGATTTGTGACAATGCATGTTGAGAGGTTTTGTGCATGGAAGAAATGAATATGTGGTATAAAGTTTATGAGGACTAATAATTGAATGATAAGGGGAGAAGAGGCTACTCAAGTACCTAATAGGGAATCCTCTTGAATTACTAACCACATTCTGGTTACTATGTAACTTGCAACAGAGAATCAGCTGATTAGCAAGATATATAATCAGCTATTATAAGCTATTAAAATACACCAAGGGAAGGGTTCCTCTTTAAAACTATATCACAACATTATCAGTAGAGATTAATTGTCAGATTAATAATTATAAACTAGATAGATTACAAAGATATGCATGACAGTGTTTGGTTGATGCCCTAATAGTTTGAATACCAGATAAAGACAGGAGTTGAGGAACTGGGAATATATGACTTTATTGACAACAATCGTAACAAATAATAAAAAATGAATCACAATAGCGAGGCTTAGCAGGTTATACTATTATTTTATTTCACCATTGTTACACTCATTTCACCTAAATGGTTTTAAATATTTTGCTACCTTTGAAACTTTGTAAGAGAATATAAACTTTTAATATGTACAATAATAAAGATTTAATGTTTTATTAAAGGAAATATCACAGAGTGCACCAGAGTAAACACATTATCCCTCTTTGTATTTAGTGAGGACTTGATACCTGCCAGCTCTGAGCTGATGCAAATATCAAGTCATATTGCTGAAAGCAAATGGCCATGTGTCCTCCTCATGGCTAAGATGTCTCTGAAAATACCCCTTTATCTCATTACAAAAATCTTGTAAACTGATATCTTACTGCTCAGATTAACAAGGTGCACCGGTGTGCTACTTCCATACCTCAGTGGGATGAAGTTATTCTCCTCCACAAACATGACCATTTTGTCCCACAAACCTTTGCAACACGGAGGTATTTTATGCCTGTTCACATAAATCAAGGCACACAGCGGTTCGACAAATGTATTTGCACTGCAGAATGTCTGTTGTGCTCTTCATAAATGGCATTTTCATAATAAAAGTCTAAACAAAATACTTCAGGTAATGAGAGATGTTCGGAGTGTAATGTATTCAATTACAATTTAGTTTTCTAAGAAGTATGGCTGTGTTTATGTTTACCTATGTTTTAGGTATATTACAGACTCCTTGTCCATTATGCAAGGACCACAAGGGTGGCTAAGAGGCCACTCTGTGTGTCACGTTAATTCATTGCAGAAACCACAATTGCCATTTATTGCAACGAAAAACTGGTAATGTCTAAGAGGGGTCAGTGATGTTCCCACTTCTCTAGTAGAGACGCCAGCCCTGCACTAGTGAGACTGGTTGCAGGTAGTCATTATAACAGAGGACCTTATGTTTCTTGTTTTCCCTTTTCATACATCTTTGACATATTCTAAAACCAAAATAAAATCACTTGGGACAATTGAAAAAAAGTTAAATTAGTGGTCACAGAACATTTTTTTGATGCATCAATGCACCATTTTTTCTGTTCATCACATATATTAAAGCATCCAATTCTGTTGTTTGGTAAATATGAGAGGACAATTTGCAACATTTTTGATTGCATGGACTGTGAAAATAATGTGGACTATGGCTTCATATGAACCATAATGAATTTCAATTTCCCTTTTACATATAAACCAGAGCCATCCATCTGATGGCCTGACATCGGGTGCAGTCATTCAAAACATTTTTTATAGTCTCAAATCCCATGAAAGTTTTATGGACTCTGTTGGCTGACATGATTTTTTGAACAGTATTCAGCCAGTAAATACATCACAGGGATGCAGCTCTTTTCATAGAAACACTTGGAAAGCTCTGCTCTAAACTACAGCTTGTGTGACTCTCATTTATGTATTAACTAATGTGTGATATCGAGGGGCCATGGAGGCTGCATATTTTATATATCAAAACGTTACATTTTCATTTCATTAATTACATCTTTTGATATGTGTATATTTATACTTTTCCTTCTAGACTGGAGCAAAAGGCATCCATCTAAAATGAATGTATCAGTTACTGAGCTACTGAGATCTTCTCCAACACGCAAAATATAAGTGCAGGATATAGCAGGAGATCCAAAATAGGTTGAACTTGATGGACTGGTGTCTTTTTTCAACCTCATCAACTATGTTACTATGTTACATGAATTACCCCAATGTTCCCAGATCCATCCATCGATCGATTAATCCATCAAATGGAACAAAACTCCTCCATTCTCATTCAGTACCATCATGTACATTAATCATTGCACACTAAATAATAAATACAGTACGTGGTTGAAATCTCAAAGAAAGTTGTGGCTCAATATTTTTCTACACTTGTAAATGTTGTTCACTGAGATGTTTGTTGAATTGATTTACCTCCAGAAATGCATCAACAGAGTAAATGACTCTTACTGTGCTGGTACTGCCAGGAAAACCGTGTTGTCAGTAATATAATAGGTGATGAAAAAACATATTTTTTGTTATCTTACCATGAAATGATGGGTGTTTGATGGTTACACTTATGGTCACTCTATAATGATCACATTCAAATTAGTGATTTGGTAGAAATCCTATCTGTATAATATCTAACTAAATATAAACACTTGTTTTAGGCTCAGGATAAGAATACAAACAGTATTGCACACCTGCATTTAAGTTCCACTCACGTTCCTGAAGTAAAATGTGGACTCTATACTATTAGTAATCAGCATAAATTAATCAACACTCCAACTCCTCAAAACATGCTCCTCACTTTTAGTTAATCATATGAATATTTTGGTGGTCACTTCGCTTTCACTGAGACACTGTTACAATAAAAAGTAGTTTTCAGTAATCATAGTCAATACATATATCAATTAACAAGAGAGAGAGAACATCTATCAGTATTTATAGATGGATGCAAAAGTGAGTAATACGTCATCTAAATAAATTTAGGTTAATTTGCAGGATCAGTCTAGAGCTGTAAATGTAAAATTGTAATTTCCTTTTTTGAGAAAATAATAATTTTTTGAGACACGTTATCACGAAAAATAAATTGTCATAGCATTGAAATGTAATGTATGGAAGATGTATGCAGCACATGCTGAATTTGCAGATATATGTACAATATAAATGTTTGGTGTAGATATTTGGGGTGATATGCAAATCATGTAACATCATTTCCTGTTCTGTAATATCTTGTTATACTTAAAGACAGAGCAGATATTGTTTCACAGATCATCTCATAAACGTGTAGATTAGAACTAAACACGGGAACAATGAGGACTTTACTGATCCTGTTTATATCATTAACATGTTTATCAGGTGAGACCTCATATTAGACTTTCTATAGTGATCAATAGAGCTTTTTAATAAAGCTATTATGACTGAAGTGAAAAGTCTGTGACACTGTTAATTCCTGTATTTTTCAGGTGTCCTGTGTGATGTCCAACTTGTCCAGTCAGACCCAGTGGTGGTAAAGCCGGGAAACTCTCATAAACTGTCCTGTAAAGGCTCCGGATTCACTTTCAGTAGCTATGGGATGAGCTGGGTTAGACAGGTTCCTGGCAGAGGGTTACAATGGTTGTCTTATATTTACAGCAGCACATACTATCATGATTCTGTTAAAGGACGATTCACAATCTCCAGAGATAATAATAATAACATGGTATATCTGCAAATGGACAACATGAAAACTGAAGACACTGCTGTGTATTACTGTGCTGGACACACACTGATAGAAAACATCCCATGACTGTATCAAAAACTTGTCCATCACTTTTTCTTTTTGTCAGTAGGTGGCAGCACATGCTGTATACAGAT